>NW_009954308.1:264514-265903 GCF_000747805.2 Chaetura pelagica
CCCCCCCCCCCCACCCCTCCCTTCCGGCATCCCACCCCTCCTGCATCCCATCCCTCCTGCATCCCAGCCCTCCTGCATCCCATCCCTCCTGCATCCCTGTCCGCCTGCATCCCAGCCCTCCTGCATCCCTGCCCTCCTGCATCCCTGCCCTCCTGCATCACTGTCCCCCTGCATCCCTGCCCTCCTGCATCCCATCCCTCCTGCTTCCCATCCCTCCTGCATTCCAGCCCTCCTGCATCCCTGTCCTCCTGCATCCCTGTCCTCCTGCATCACTGCTCCCCTGCATCCCTGCCCTCCTGCATCCCTGCCCCCCTGCATCCCTGCCCTCCTGCATCTCAGCCCTCCTGCATCCCACCACTCCTACGTCCCAGCCCTCCTGCATCCCTGTCCTCCTGCATCCCTGCCCTCCTCCATCCCATCCCTCCTCCATCCCAGCCTTCCTCCACCTCAGCCCTCCTCCACCTCTGACTTCATACCATGTATTTTTGGCAGGCAGGACACAGGGCAGGGTACAGCAAAGTGGGGGTTAGGGATGGATTCTGCAAGGGCTGAAAGGTGACAGGTAGTTGCACACCCGAATTTTCATCATGGTTGTGAAGTTTTGGGCTTGAGTCTTCCTCAGTCTCAAAGAAATCCCAATTCCTTTTGGATTTCACAGTGTACATCAAATGCAATTGGAGCTCTTAGCTTTGTTTCCCTCCAACCTGGGAATCCAGTTCCTGGTGTGCCTTGGGCATCCTGCAACGGGATGACACTGTGATGCTGGTGGGATCTGAGGCCCCCACGGTTGGGATAACTCCATAATTTTGAGTCCTGTGTGGTGGTGGTGGATCACAGACCCACTCTTGGGAGGTTTCCAGTTGAGTTGAATGAGATGAGAATCATTCATCTCACAGGCTGCATGTGATGTTTGGCAGATCTCTGTCATCATCCCTGCAGTAACCCTTTTAAAGAAGGTGTGTGAAACCATGGGAATAGAGACAAAAAATAATAAACAGGAAGTAGACTTTATTTTTGCAGGATGTTTTCATGCCTAGCAAATGCTCTTGGTTGCTCCATGCAACTCACATCAATGCAGGCACTTCAAATCCCTGTGACAACAACGATATCAAACCCCACCTTAGTTCTGCGTTCAGAATGTAAAGGATTTTTCAGAGCCATCAGGGTTTTTCAGGTTTAAGAGCTTGAGTTGCCGTTGAGGAAAGAAGAGATCACAGAATCCTAGAAGTTGGAAGGGACCTTGAAATATCATCCAGTCCAACCCCTCTGCCAGGGCAGGGTCACCCAGAGCACATCACACAGGAACGTGTCCAGGTGGGTTTGAATGTCTCCAGAGAAGGAGACTCCACAACCTCTTTGGGCAGCCTGTCCCAGGGCTCTGTCACTCTC
>NW_009954308.1:266413-306341 GCF_000747805.2 Chaetura pelagica
CATCCCCATTATTCAGGCATGTTTGTTACCAATTCACTGTGTCAGCACACACAACTAATTGTGTTATTGCAAAACATTTGGCTACTAGAAGCACTTCTAACATGCCATTTGGGCCTGAAGTGGGCTGGATTAGTTGATTTCTCTTACTATCCAGCTGCAGAAATGTTTATTATTTATTTATTTTCCAAAACAATCCCGAAAATTCTGCATCTGTCCAAGCCTGGGTTTTATCCAACCACACCAATTCCCCATCTTTTCCAGCTTGATCACCCCAAAGTTTTGGACTAATTGTTCAGAGTCTTCTTTTTGACAGCAGCAATAATATATTTTCTTTCTAACTTATAAACTGACTGTGATAATTTGCAATTTATTTACCTATCATTAACAGAAAAAATGGTGCTAGTATGTAAAGCTACTACTTAAAAAAGATCTGATTTCAAGTTCTGGACTATACTAGACTCTTCCCTTCCTATTCAGGCTGCTCTCTACTAAGGCAATTTTTCCAGACAGAGCATTAACAGATGGGTCTATTTGTGAAAAGTGAAATAGAAGTGAAATATTGTGAATAGAAGTGAAAGCTTCTTAAATGTAAGAAGACCCTTTCTTGAATTTATTTATGGAAGATATCCCAAGTATCTTCCTTTTGATTCTTGTCCTAACAATGCC
Organism: Chaetura pelagica; assembly: GCF_000747805.2. NCBI lineage: Eukaryota > Metazoa > Chordata > Aves > Apodiformes > Apodidae > Chaetura > Chaetura pelagica. The sequence continues at coordinate 267,080 of NW_009954308.1, forward strand.
CACATTTTTAAAGGAAGAGATTGATAGAATTAACATTTCTATAACATCGTGGAAGAAAGAAAATCAGGACACTTCAACACTAATTTTACAGTGACAGTATTAAGAAAAGAACTGGTATCCTATGTTAAAAGGAAGAAATCAAATAGTTAATTGCATCAAGAGGTACTGAGAGAAATCACTGTGGACTGAAGTGTGGCAGTATCACAGCATGACAGTCACTGGGAAAAACTAAAAAGAGATTAGAGCCTGCAAATGTGGTAAACACAGTTAATAATGGGAGATTTCCATTCCTTCTAGGAACAAGTCACAATAGGGAAGGCAAAGGCTAAAATATTAGACCCGTAAATAACTACCTATTAAAGCAATGAATCAGGTAATTCACAGGGAGAGAAGCAGTTCTTGGTTAAATCTGGAAAGTGCATTAGGTATGGATCAGGATTTTCCCATCACTGTAATAACAACCACAATATGCTTGAACCCACACAGGAGCAAAGAAGCCAAGAAAATCCATCTCATTAAATCCAGAAGAGCTGCAGGCAGGTAGAGAAATCCCAAGCAGCTCCCAAGTTTAGAGGTCCCAGACAGGCTTGGAAATGAAGAAGCACTGGAACAGACTGGCCAGGGAGGTTGTGGAGTCTCCCTCACTGGAGACATTCAAAACCCACCTGGATGAGTTCCTGTGTGATGTACTCTAGGTGACCCTGCTCTGGCAGGGGGCCCACATTTTTAAAGGAAGAGATTGATAGAATTAACATTTCTATAACATCGTGGAAGAAAGAAAATCAGGACACTTCAACACTAATTTTACAGTGACAGTATTAAGAAAAGAACTGGTATCCTATGTTAAAAGGAAGAAATCAAATAGTTAATTGCATCAAGAGGTACTGAGAGAAATCACTGTGGACTGAAGTGTGGCAGTATCACAGCATGACAGTCACTGGGAAAAACTAAAAAGAGATTAGAGCCTGCAAATGTGGTAAACACAGTTAATAATGGGAGGTTTCCATTCCTTCTAGGAACAAGTCACGATAGGGAAGGCAAAGGCTAAATTATTAGACCCATAAATAACTACCTATTAAAGGAATGAATCAGGTAATTCACAGGGAGAGAAGCAGTTCTTGGTTAAATCTCTAAAGTGCATTAGGTATGGATCAGGATTTTCCCATCACTGTAATAACAACCACAATATGCTTGAACCCACACAGGAGCAAAGAAGCCAAGAAAATCCATCTCATTAAATCCAGAAGAGCTGCAGGCAGGTAGAGAAATCCCAAGCAGCTCCCAAGTTTAGAGGTCCCAGACAGGCTTGGAAATGAAGAAGACATTTGTGGAGCCACCCCCAGCTCTACACATCTTGGACTGAGGTAATGACTGGGCCTGAAATCTTTTACAGCTGAATATGTAGAGGTGGGGAAGCACTGACCAGCTTTGCACCCTCCAATAGATGCTCAGTGATGCTGATCTGATTTTCCAACTGTCTTTTATTTTTTTTTTTTCCTTTAGTATTTTAGACCTCTCCTTGCTGGTATTTTTCCTCCTGAATCCTGCTAATTATCACTGTCTCAGCAGCCTGACCTCTGTACCTGCTTTTTTTATCTCACCTGCTCTCCTTTGAACATTTTCTTGCAGTTCTTTCTCCCAACTTAGCAATTTTCTCAGCAGTTTGAGATGAGTTTGATGTAGCTGGGTCTCCTGAACTCCTGGGAGAGGAGGGAGATTATGGAGATGGGGTTACAGGCAAGACCAAAAGGCTGGGAATAAACTCTTGATTTTCACATTATCAGAAGTGCCACTAGCCTTGGCTGGGACGCCTCATCACACCAACAAGCAACCTGGAAAAGGTGAACAGCCAACGTGATAAAATTTGCTGCAGATCCCAAATTATTTAGAGTAATCAGCCAAAAAGCTGAAAGCAAGATGTTGCAGAAGGGTGGCATAATGCTGGCTGGGTGATGAGCTGACAGATGGGAGCAGTGTTAATGAATGCAAAGCAATGCACACCAGAGAAAACAGCACTGACAAAACACACACAGCAGCAGGTTCTGAATCAGCTGCTTCCATTAAGGAAAGAGATGCTGCATGGATAATTTCCCAGAAATGCATACTCAGTTCTCTGAAGGTGGCAAGAAAGCAAACAGGCTGCTAGGAAGCATTACAATAAAAAGAATTTTAAAATAAGTAAAAGGAGGAAACATACATCCAACATTTATATGCACCTTTGAGTGGCCACCTGCACTCCTGAACATCTTATCCCCTCCAAGAAACAACATTGCAATGCAAAAACTTAAAGGAATCAGATGTGTTGGCTGAAAAGAGACAGCTGAAGGGGACCCTGAAAGCATCTAGCATCCAAAATGGTACAGAAAAAGTAAACAGGGAGTCCTTCTTTTTCTCCCTGATGTTGATCTTTGTGAAGGAGTAGAATGAAGCAAAGCTTGAGAAGAAAAAAAGCAGCCTTTAAATACCTCGTTTAAGATAATTTCCCTGAAGATTTGATAGCAGTTTTTGCTGGCTTTGGATCATTTCCACAATGCATTACAGATCTTCTGCTGAGGACGAGGGTTGCTAAAGTGCCAAAACGGCAATAGAGGGCAGTGCGTTGCAACTGAACTGCAGGTCTTTGGGGTGGAAATCGTGGTTGCAGGAATAAACCCCTGAAAGCTACTGGGGATCAGGAATGCGGAGCGATTCCCTCCCACGCAGGTGGGGACTGCAGCGTGGCAAACAAGCAAAACATCAAGGCTGCTCAAAGATGGGTCGATTTGGTTTAAAAATGGTTACACCCCATCAGAGGATGGTTTTCAGCCAACAGTTGAGGTCTCAAGTGGAGATCTGACTCCACTGCACACCATGTGTTTTTGGCAGAACCTTTGAACCTTTCTGGACTGTTTCCCCCCCCCCTCCCACCAAATGTACCTGTTTGATTATCACCACTGTCTGCCCAATGACCTTCAGCATTGCCCACATGGCAAAACAAAACGTGAAGAGGACAGTGCCAGAAGAAAAGTCACTCTGGCTTGGGAAGGTTGGCTTTGGTTTGCTGGCTTGAAAAAAACAACTTGAAGGCATAACAACCTGCAGGAATTGAAAATAGTTAAAAAGGTATTTGAAATGTTCTTTCTTCTGCCAAGGGAACAGCTGAAAATGCCTCTATGAAAGCAATTAAGAAAACAGTGTATTTTTGCCGTTTATAGAATGACCCAAATCCCCAGAAAATGGTGGGGTTTTCTTTTCACCTTGTTTTTGCTTGCTTCACATTTTTACCTGATTTCGTATTTTGGCCGAGTTCCATAACAAACAATGAGTAAGAAGTGTGTCAGACCAGAAATATTTTATCACAGATGAAGCTTCCCATGCACGTAATTCAATATTTTTGATGACAACTAAAAAACTCCATTGCTAGTGAGACTGCACAGCAGAGTGGTTTTGTTTGGCCAGTGATGGGGAAACAAAAAAAATCTGTAAATGAGGAAATAACCATTTTGTGCTGCTGTCGCTGTCTCAAGCTTGTTTGAAGAACTGAGAAAACACTTTGAAAATGTAGCAGTGAAAATATCACTCATGACTAGACTCAGTGCAGATGGGACCTCTGCTGTCACCGAGAGAAGAAAATGGTTGTGCTGCTCTGCTGAAGGGTTTGGATAGAAAGTTACTCAGGTCCCTTCTCTGCTTTAGCCATAAAGGGGCTCTCTGTGCAAAAATTGTAGGGTTTTTTTTTAATGCTTCAAATCCCACAGGATGGAGCATCAATAAAAGCAGAGAGATTTCAGGATTTTTATGTTTGCTGGCAGTTGGACTCAATCATCCTTATGGGTGCCTTCTAACTGAAGATATTCTATGATTTTATGAAAATGAAGAGGGGAAAAAAAAAAAAAAGAGTTAAACCTCTGTTGTATTGGTCATTGTCTTAAAACTAAAAGATTTGAGAAAGATTTTGGAAGCCAACGAAAACAGTGAGGGAAAATTTGGAAGAGAAGGAGAAAAACAGCTTTACCAGCTGACTTGCCTGTATCCCAACCATCACTGAGCATGTGGCAGTGAAAGCTTTTGCTTCGCTATTAGCAACTTTCTTTTAATTTTCTCATATCAGAGATAAGCCCAGGCTGAACTTTTTATTTTATTTTATTTTAATTTCAAAATTTTCTATAGCTTTAAAGTTCAAATGTTGTTAAGCTCTACAGCGATCATAGAATCATAGATAGCCAGGTTAGAAGGGACCTCAAGGATCATTTGGTCCACTCTTTCTAGGTACTACTTTAGTTTATACGAGATGGCTCAGCACCCTGTCAAGCTGAGACTTAAAACTGTCCAACATGGAGAATACCCCACTTCCCTTGGGAGACTATTCCAGTGTTAGATTGTCCTCATGGTGAAAAATTTAACTCTTGTGTCCAATTGGAATCTCCCCAGGAGCAACTTGTGCCCATTACCCCTTGTCTTTTCCATGTGATTCCTTGTAAATAGGGAGTTTCCATCTTCTTGGCAGTCACACTTTAAGTACTGGAACATGGCAATAAGGTCTTCCCAAAGGCTTCTCTTCTCAAGGCTGAACAAATCCAGTTTTCTCAGCTTCTCCTCATGTGGCAGGTCCTCCAGTCCTTTGATCATCCTTGTGGCCCTTCTCTGGACCCTCTCCAGCCTGTCCTCATTCTTTCTGTAGAGCAGGGACCAAAACTGAACACAATACTCCAGATGTGGTCTGACCAGTGCCAAATAGAGCAGGATGATGACTTCTTTATCTCTGTTGGTGATGCCCCTGTTGATGCAGCCCAGCATTCTGTTGGCTTTCTTTGACCCTGCAGCACACTGTGCACTCCTGTGGAGCCTGTTATTCACCAAGACCCTCAGGTCCCTTTCCACAGGGCTACTCTCCAGCCAGGTAGATCCCAGTCTGAACTGCACTTCTGGGTTGTGTATTCCCAAGTGCAAGACCTTACGCTTCTCCTTGTTTAACTTCATAAGGTTCCTTCTAGCCCACTCCTCCAGTCTCCAGTTTTTTCTTTGTCTTTCTTCCTGTGTGGGGAATGTGCAGTATCACTGGCCCTAAAGTATGTCCAATTACAAAGCAATGAGGTAAATTTTTGTAGGTCAGAAGAAGCTATGATACTCAGAATCTGTTGAATGAAGGACAATTAGTTTGGAGTAGTCCTAGAGGACTTGGAGATTCCTGAAGGACATATACATCAGCCTTTCAAGATTGTCTCTGCCACAGAGGTGCTTGGTGCAAACAGAGACAGGTATACTGGAACATCCTTATCCTTGGTACTGGAAATAGATCAGTCTGGTCTAAATGGTATGATTCTGCACGAGGACTCAGACCTTCAGCAAGCCCCAAGCAGCATTTCCCAGCTGTTTAGCAATGATATTTCCCATTGCAGAGTATAAGTGTGTATATTTGATTTATGGGCATATAAGATCAGGTAAGATGTCTCATGTAATTATAATATAACTAATCTAATCCAATTTTAGTTATCTAAAACTGAGAAACCCAATATATTTTCAAGAATGGGCCATGGCCAGGTAGTGAATCATCTCTAGAAGACAGTTAATGGAACTGCATTTTCTTAATTTACACATGTTCCAGGGGCTATTTTCACTGATAATTTTCATTTTATAAAGAACTTTGTGTGCCTTGGGGTTTTTGGTAACTCTGCAGTTCACAACATACTGCAGTAGTAAGAGGCAAAAGGCTGTGTGTTTATTTACAATATGCCATCTTATACAAGGGAAAAAAGTGTTTATTTTGTATGTTATAAAACAACCCAGTGACTGGAAATTAAGACAGCGTAAAGAACAAGGGCCCATTATTCTGCATTTTGCTATGTGGAATTTCTTGCCTCTTCCTTTGGAGAGATCATCCTGATTATTGGAAAAGGACCTGATACTGAACTACATTGATGGCGACCTTAGCCCAGCCTGTCAACTCCAATGTTTCTTAAGAAAAAGCACTGTAGCCAGATGTAGAATACCCTAAAAGTCCTTAATTATTGGGTCCCCTGGCATCATGGAAGGAAAATTACAAAAACTGAATGCTAAGCTTTCGTGATTTGAAATAAGGAAGTGTTCATCATGTCTCTTGTTTTTCCTTCTACACTTGTTCCAAGTGTGTAGGAGACCAAGACCAAGACTTAACCATAAGTGAGCAATGGTCAGGTATGAACATTGTCCATCTTTCTGTTCCTGAAAAACAAAGAAGACATCAGAAAAAAAAACCAAAAACACTCTTCAGGTAACAGCCTTGTAAACAGCATTATCTCCACTGTCAGAGCAGACCACATGCAAGTAAAAAGGATGTGCTATCAAAAATATCTATAATGGTGACCTTAAAAAAAGTACAAGAAGTGCTAATGAAATTCTTGTTATTTTAGAAAGGGACTTTCTTCTCTGTTGGTGCAGAGAGCTTCCTGAAGCAAAAACAAACGAAGCTCTTCTCTGTTTCTTTTAAAATACAAGCTAGAAAGCTTTTTGACTGAGCTTCTGCTCAGTTGTTTCCTAGCTATTCAGAATTAGGAAGTGGTGCTCTGAATGAACACTCTTGAAGTACTGCCTTTGCTCAAAGGCTGCATGACATTAAGCTGGAGAAGCAATCAAGATTGTTATCCACAATGTTTCGTTACCAAGAGTTTACAGGTAGTGGGCAGAGGAAAAGGCTGGCAAGTGACTTCCCCAGGCCACATTTGGAGTTAGTGGAAGAGCCAAACTTAAGCTGAGGTGCTCTTAGCTGGCTTCTCTGGTTTCATCCTTCTGACGCTTGTTGCCTTCAGCAGCAGGTCCTTCTCATGAAGATCTCTCTCTCAGCTCATCTGGTTTCTCAGTTACATTTGTTGGCTGTGATTTCTCATTTTAAAGGCCACGTTGAAGCGGGGTGTTGCTGGGATGGAGATTTCCAAGGGCAGAGCCAGGCTGTCCCACCACGGGGAGCTCATGGGAATGTTTGTGGTGACGAGTCAATACCAGCAGCTCTGCTCTGACCATGTCACTTTTTGGGGAGCGTGAGAAGATGAGGTTTGACTGTGCATGGCCATTTGGGATGCCACAGCAACCAGAGTGCAAAATAAATTGCGTTACAACTGGTGCAATTACCTCCTCCGTCTTAAAACCCAAAGGAGGAATTTTTCTTCTGAGTTTCTCCAGCTAAAAATTATGCCAGTTGTTAATGTTGCCTGGCACTGCTGACCACCCTGAGCCACACTGAGAAGAGGGTGCTTGTCTTGTGCCTGGCAGAAGCAGGCCATATCCTTGGTACTTGTCCACTTTCACCATGGTTTCTTCTCTCCTTGCCCTGCATGGTTGATTTAGCAAAGCTCTAGGGCAGCACACACTAAAGATACAGCAAAATTACTCCAAGTCTGGATTCTCACACTGCAAAACTTGTTAAAGTGAAAAAAGGAGCAAGCTGTGCCTAACAATGTCTGGGCCAAGAACCATGAAATGAACCATTAATTTTAATGTCTTCATGTAAATCTTTAATATCTTATTTTTCTTAATTCCACTTAAGAGAGATGACATAGGTACAGTCATCTTGGTGGACATGGTCTGGAAACTAAACAGCCAACCAGGTATGTACCATCCTTCTATTATACTTTATACATTCATATAATCCTTTACCTGTTTTTTCTATAGTATCTGACCTGCACATATCTGGAATGGCACCTGGTCTATTTTCCTCTGATAACTTTAAATTAAAACTGACAAAACACTCCAAACTGTGGGCGCTCAGTGTCTGGCTTTTATCAATCACACCAAAGATTTAAGATTTTCCACTTGCTCACAATGAAAACAGCTAATGAGATTATTTTTTTGTGGAGTGCTACTCTTTGTGTCATGCAAGTATCTGATGTAATGAAGACAGTCATGAGGGCATCTGAGTGAGGAGCCGTTAGAGTCTGACTCTATGATATTAAATCAATCAGCTCTGGGAAATCTTGTCTTCTTTTCTCAGATTCAACACAAGTGATATCAGGCTCTGTGTAACATGAAGCCATGTGAACCCCACTACCCCCAAAAATAATTCCAAGATTTCTTTCTTCGATTAAAAAAATAATATGTGTGTATATATATATATTAGTAATTTCCTATATTAAAATAAAGTTACAGCTGCAAATCAGACTCTCTAGATGAGGATCTGTGGGATTTAAAAATAAAGAAACAGGAGGTTGGCGCATGCAACTTAGGACAGACACTGTCATTATAGGATTAATACTTTATTTGTAGGACCCAATTCTCCTACAGGGTCGTCTGTGGTTATGAATATGCAGTGATCAAAATAGATAGAATTTCAAAAGGGCTGAGCTGTGATAATCCAAGGTATCAATAGAGAAAATACTGTGTATGACAAGAAGAGACATAAAAGACCCCACATATTACTTTTCCATCTGATTTCTTGCCTACAGTGAGTGATACTGTGCCCTTTTGAAGCATGAGCCCATCACACAGGATGGGGTTCTGCTGGATGGAAGTGGTCTCCAGCAAAGTTTGCACATTTCTTATGCAGCTGGAAAATGCAATCAGATTCAAAGCTGATTGCACTTGCTGTCCAAGCTCAGAGTCTCAGTGCAAGAACCCTCTTCCAGCATCAAATGCTCTCTACTTGTCCCGGCCCAAGGGAGGAAATTTGAGGCCATTTGCCCCACATGACTGTGTCCTGTGCAACCTCCAAAGCCAACCACTGGGCAGTTCCCTTGGTTGGATGGATAAAGGTGATGAAATAGGATCTGGTTATAAAGTGTGGACAGTTCAATTTAGGAGGGTCAGAGGAGAGCTTCCTTGGGTAAGCACACTTCTATTGGACAGCCTGATAAATAGCTGCTGGTTTTTTGGAAGAGCAGCTACAGGGCATGAAAGATGAACTGCTTTATGGAAATAAGCCCTGCACTTCATTTGCAGGTTTTACACTCAGCCTGATCCTGGTTAGGTCACCTTTCTCCTTCCTTCTTCTCCTAAGCCCCAGAATGGCACTGACCATCAGAGATCCTGAACAACACAAATGTTAGACTGGTGTGAACATCTTGGACTTTTCAATACTACAGAATTGCCAACTGCAGTTTTTTGCTTTCACCTTTAATTGCATTCATCTTCAGGGGTGAATTGGCCAGAGTGCAACCCCAAAATCTGCTGTGCTCCAATATTGATAACCTGTGCACAACATGAGAAGAACCAGAGAGATGGTGGGGTTGGTGATAGGGTCTGGGTCCAGGACATTTAATAAATATGATAGCTCATCTGAATGAAGGGGATAAATCTGATGGTAGGGAGGCTATTTTTTGCAAGGTCCCTGAGCACTGGGAGACAGTCATAGACACAAAGGAAACACAGGGAAATTTTCACTTCTAATTACAGAAGGTGGAGTTTATTTAAGACAGTTGAAAGCCAGGTGGGCAGCTTTGGTGGGTATCCTCAGACCAACTGCAGTGACAACTGTAATGTTTGAGCATTTAGCTCATTTGTAGCCAGCATTTCAGCCAAATGCAGACATCTAAAATAGGTCATCTGAGCTGCACCCACCCCTCTCCATTGTCTGCCATGGCAGGTGGATGACTAGCTCAAAAGTCTGCATCTGTACTAACATTAGTATTAAGTGAGACAAGATGAAAACCAGCTTGTTGATCCCAAAGTGTTTTCTTGTCTGGCAGTCAAGCTTCCCTGTAGACAAAGAAGTGGAGAGGTCTGAAAACCCCAACAGGCCCATTGGGTTACTCAGATCTTGGCACTTCAATCACCTATCTTCTCATGGTCAAGATCTCCTTCCCAACCCCACCTTTTCTCCACTGCACAAATAGTGCTTGGTCCATGAAAACAGCATAAGTGTAACTAACATAATAGGTCACAGAAATCTAACCTGTTGGAAAGGACACCAGCCAACTGGCTATTTATTTAATATTTCACCCATAAGTTTCTTTCTTCAGATGTACAGCTCTATTTACTAGCATCCGTGTGCCTTCATTAGCCAGAACCATGCTTAATTGCCCCATTTTAGATTGTCTCCATCCACAACCCTTTGAATGTTGGTGTCACAGCATTATTTGAAAACAGCTTATTTTGCATTAGAAAAACACCCTACGAGAAGATCCTAGAAAACCACAGGAAACGATGATTTAAAAATTATGTCCCAAAGCATGAGGTCTGACTTCTGTAGCACAAGGTCAACCTGAGTTACTCTGGCAATAATTTAAAGGATTACTCTTCATGCTGGAAGAGGAGGCTTGGATTGAAAACATACATAAAAAATCCTGAGGCTCATTAGGAGTGAAAAGCAAGGCATGAACCCTTATTCTGCAGAGAATAAAAGGGTCAGCTTTAATAATTTATGCTTGAGGAGAAAAACTCATATTATTTTTCTGGTTCTTTAGTCTGGCTGATGCAAAATACATCCTGACCTTTCTACATTTAGCTTTTAATTTACTCTCAATCCCCTCCCCACCCTACCCAGGCAGGGAAGGAGAGAGAGAAGAAGAGAAAGTCTTGGCTGGATCGAAAACTAAACTACACAGCTTTAGTTAAACACCAATGATGTAAGAAAATATATACAACTATATACAAATATGCTGAGATACCTGCAAAAGACTCTCACCTCTCCCCAACCCCAGAAACTCTCACAGCATCTCCTGAGCTGTGAAAAGTCCCAACAAGTCCTGGAGCTGCTGGAGAGAGCAGAGAGTGATGAGGGTCAGGAGAGCTCGAGCCTGGGGGTCAACAGTGCTGGATGAACAGCCCTGGACACTGGCCATGGAAGGAAGAGAGGGGAAGAAGAAGCAGAAAGGAAGTTTCTTCTGTGATCTCTGACCTTCCTCTGAGCTTACGTAGATATATGGAATGGAATATCTTTGGCCAATTTTGATCTCTGTCTAACTTAGCCTCGTACAGGAGGGTCATAGATCTCCCCATAGTGTCTGAGCTGGCAGAGTAAAGGTGTGACCTTGAAGACCCATCAGTTAGAAAAACATTCCATTCTTATCAGCCTTAGTTAGAACACACTGGTGCTAGTTAAAAGAAAGCTTAATGAAGGAAAAAAGAATCAGTAAAAGGAAAATTGGCTTCATCCTGGCTCAAACCAGGACAACTTCCTTCTTGAGGACTAGACCAATTTTCTCACTCATACACCAACATTTCTTGGTTAGTGGTTAGATTCAGAAACCTCCAAGTTACTCTAGCTGAGAAACTTTTCTAATGATTTCCTACCACTACTATTTGCATGTAGAAGTTTTTCTTTTTGCATTTCTGTAAGGAGTCCTCGAAGTCTGTAGAGTTCAGAAGTTGGGTTTTTTTTTTCACTCCCAGGGAAAATACACTAGATTAAAATCATCTAAGAACTGAAATGCAACCGTTTACATTTTTTTCTGTGGTATAGTGTTCAGCCCCAGTTCTTGGAACAACTACAGCAGCTTCCTATAAGGTCGTAGATTCAGAGCTGACTTAACAAAATTCGTACATCTGACATTAACTCTGCCTTCACTGAACTAAAACCAGAAGCATCTATTTCACTCATAATATTAATAAAGATGTTGAAGTGTTATGACATGTAGCAGAAAGATTTCTTATGTTGGTCTTCAACCACCAGGACAGGTGAAGAACAATGGGAACCACTTGCTAATAAGGGCCAAAGGTGGGATGGGAATAGTATAATATAATGGTCTGGGCTTTAAAACTTGCTGTATGTCAGTTTCATCTCCTCTGGTTTCAGGTAACTATAAGAAAGGGTATCTATGTGTGAGTGTGTCAACTAGATTCTCTTTATTTTCAACAGGGAAAACTAAATATTTACAGTGCATGTTCCATCTGACCTATTTAAAGCATCTTTTCTAAGATAACAGCCCTGCCTTACTTGTCTTCATTGGCAGTAAAAGGAGTCTAGACAGCCAGCTCAGGTAGTTGTCTCCCATGTGAGTCTCCAAAGGTGTTGTAACATCTACCTTTGGTGTTTAGTTATCAGATAGAGAAGAAAGCCTTTCTGGTTAGACAAAGGCAGACGTTGGACATATCCAGTGTTCAAGATGGATATTGTATAGAGTTTCTGTCTGACTTTTACAGCAACAATGCCATTCTGTTGTGCAAAATGTGCATTTGTTAATTTGGTCTTAGACCTCATGCAGTCACAGAGCCCTTTAAAAGAGGAGGCCAAGCTCTTTCTCTGAGCTAAAAAAGGCCTAATTAGTACAAAAAGCAGACTGTGCAGAGAGGTGTGCTAAATGAGAAATAAAAGCTAATAATCACACAGAATCACAGAATCACAGAACCTTAAGGGGTTGGAAGGGACCTCAAAAGATCATCTAGTCCAGCCCCCATGAATGACAGTGCAAAAGGACTTTGTCTGACTATAAATTATAGTTAGAGCACTGGCTGCAGCTGGCTGGAGGTGGGTCCAGAAAGTGAGGAGGAAAAGCACAGTCCTTAACAGACTCTAAACTCTAGTGCTGGAAGAAAACTTGAGAGGTTGTCTAAGACCAGGCCTAGGCATAATCAGCTCCACCTTGTCCCCCTCTCTGTCATCATTCCTCAGACAGTCTCAAGTTATTCAGTCTTTCACTTTAGGAAATGTTTTCTATCCCTTATCATTCTTACTCCTCTCAACTGTCTTCTGCTGCTCCATGTTGTTCTTCAAGCACCATGCCCACAACTGGGCACAGCATTCTATCTGTGGCTTTGCTGTCACAGCATAAAGCAAGGACTGTTTTGCATATTTTATATGTTTCAGAATTTGATTTACATTTTTTATGTGTGACATTGCTGATTGGTATTTTACATGTGAGCCCTAGTTTGTTTCTGGAAGAATAGCCACCTAGTCAGTGATGCCACTACTTCATTTCACAGGCTGTTTTAATCTGCCTACATATAATATATGCACTTATTCCTCAAATTACATCTTCATCTTTTTTCTCCAGTCTATTGAGGTCACTTTGAATGCCCTTCCTGCCCACTAATATATTCATGGTCTCTCCTGGCTTAGCATCTTCTGCAAATGGTTAAAGATTGTCTATATTCCTTATCCAGATAACTGTTGAAAATAGTATATAGCCTCAGACCAACAGTATAACCTGGGCAGGACCTTTCAATACCTCCTTCTCTTCTGACAGTTAATCAGTGCCTCTCAAAATTCTCTTCAATTTGGCAGTTTTGAACCATTTGAAGGGCATTTTCTTTTTAAGGGTTTCCCAATCAATTTTGTACCCACCCTATAATTCAACGAGGTTGTGTTTTCCTAACTTGACAGTGTAAAAATTCTTACTAAAGTCAAAGAAAGAGACGGGAGGTCTTGGGTGAAGAGCTCACTACAGAGGCTGCCCTAAGACTTGTGCACTTTACAGGATTAAGTGTAATTGATTGACTATAACTTGATGGTAATAAAAAGAAGGAAGAAATATGAACAAGCAATAATACACTTAATATTTCACTTTGTTTTAAGCTATTGCAGTTTTTCCACACATACCAGGGGAATGATAATTGCAAATAAGAATATCTATAGAAGAAAATTATTTCTACTGTGAAGCTACATTTGCATGGGTAAGCATTAAAGAACCCAATCTAGGCATCACTGTGTTAATGAAGTTGTGGCAGTAGTTGCTACATGGAAACTAAATATATCCAAAGACTTTTTTCCTGGAAGCTGGAAGTTCATCCAGACACTAAGTTTGAGGAGAGTACATATAAAAATTAAGTCTTCAGAACTGCTAATTAGACATTTTTTTGTTTGTTTGTTGTTTGGGTTTTTTTTCAGTAATAATAATGTGTGTGATGCTTGACTCCCACAGGGAATGTTTTGGCTGTTGCTGCTTACTGTCCTGATATTTTAGGAGAACAGCACCACAGCCAAAAAAGCCAACAGAATGTTGGGTGTCATCACTGGGAATGGGACAGAAAAGATCAACTAACTAGAAAAGAACAACTAACCTAATCATGGGGATGGAACTGTTGCCTTACAAGGAGAAACAGCAAAAGTCTAGGACAAGATGGAGAAAGGAGGATATGGGGAGGTTAACTGTGTGATGGAGGTGAGTGATGTAGTGAACACAGACCCTTAGCCATAGAATCTCACAAGAACAGAAGTAGGAGGCATTTAGTACGAGATCAGTTTAAAACAGATAAAGGGCTGGATTTATCCCAGCACTAACTGCTGACTCCCCAAGGTTCTCTTTCAGTTTTACGATCCTCACATATTTATCACAGAACTTGGAATCAGTGAAAGGAATAGTTAATAAAGTATAATGAACCATGTCCAGGGTGTTTGACAAGGAAGAGTGTTCTCAGTCAATAAAAAAGCTATTTAAATTCATTTTGGAAATTCAGTACGTATTTTCAGAGTGATTTTCTCTCCTTCAGCTGTAGCTGCCTAAAAGGCCTGTATGTGGTTTAGACTAGTTATGGTGGTTTATTCATTGTCTGTAGATAGGAGGGATAGAGAAGTTTAGGTGGGTGATTCATTCCTTAGATGTTGAAATCCAGAAGAGGAAGTGAATCACTCTCTAGATGCACTTATTGACTCTCTCCATTTTCTCAAGGGGGACCTTTGAAGATTGTTGACCATACAAGTCTCTCTCAACTCAAACCTAAATCCTTATTGCCTTTGCAAACATGCTCTATTTAAGATGCAAAATTTGTGCACCTCATGTCACCTCCATCTCATTCTTATGGGGAAAAAAAAAGCAGTTAAAACCAGTTTGGCCATTACAAATAATTAGGTTGGGTGAAAAAATTCTGATGATTATTTATAGCATGTGGTGCAGCTAAGGCTTCCCCAGACTTCTGCTTTGCAGCAGATCTGGATGCTGCTGTGGAGGATGGGGTCTTGTGCATTGCATCTTTAATGGCTTTTCTTGAAAGTGGCCAGCAGTAGAGAGGTGATTATGCCCCTGTACTTGGTGCTGGTGAGACCACACCTCGAGTACTGTGTTCATTTTTGGGCCCCTCACTACAAGAAGGATGTCAAGTTGCTGGAACATGTCCAGAGGAGAGCTATACCAAGCTGATGAAAGGTCTGGAGAATAAGCCCTATGAGGAGAGGCTGAGGGAATTGAGATTGTTTAGTCTGAAGAAGGGGATGCTGAGGGGAGATCTCATTGCTCTCTACAACTACCTGAAAGGAGGTTGTAGGGAGGTGGGAGTTGGCCTCTTCTCTTAAGTGAATAATGACAGGATGAGAGGAAATGGCCTGAAGCTGTACCAGAGGAGGTTTAGACTTGATATTAGGAAGAATTTCTTTACCAAAAGAATGTTTGGACAGTGGAACAGGCTGCCCAGGGAGGTGGTGGAGGCACCATCCCTGCAAGTATTTAAAAGAAATGTAGATATAGTGCTTAGTGACATGAGTAAAACACTGAATGTGTAAATCAGGTTATGGGAGGGGGATTTAGGTTATGGTTGGACTTGATGATCTTCAAGGTCCCTTCCAACCAGGATGATTCAATGATTCTAGTATCTAAGTAATCTGTAAAGAAAACCATTAATAGCCCAGCTAAGTGCAAAACTTTGCTATTTGAGATTCAGCTGCTCAGTACAGAGCAGCACTGTATCCCATGCCTAAGGTGAAATTCTCAATACATTTTCTCCCAAGTAGAAAAAAATAAAGTGAGTTTACAGCCATGATTACCATAATTTCAAGGACATCTGAGCTATATACTGATTAACAGTGTTTAGTTAGCTATTAGACAAAGGCCATATGGTACCACCTTAAATGGAGGGCTCATTTAAGAGTGACTCCCAGCAG
Source organism: Chaetura pelagica (assembly GCF_000747805.2). NCBI lineage: Eukaryota > Metazoa > Chordata > Aves > Apodiformes > Apodidae > Chaetura > Chaetura pelagica. The sequence goes on from NW_009954308.1 coordinate 282,777, forward strand.
AAAAGTTGAACTAAGGAAAGAAAACACAAAGCTTGCTTATTTTAGTGAGTTATGTGCATGTTTACCACTGATTTGAAGTGGGCAGGGTTGCAATAACATCAGACTGCTCTCCTGTCTTTAACCTACCTTGTTTTTGCTTGCAGCTTCATTGGATTTACAAAACAAACAATGCCCAATTGAAAATTTAACACCATTTTGCTTTATTTGAGAAGATAACTTAAAGGGGTTGGGTCTCCCAAGTCTCAGAAGATCTTGATACAGGCATCTATGGATTTTTTTTTTCTCCTCAGCTTCTGATTGATTCTGCTTTTTTCCATCAGATAAAACTGTACCAGATACACAGTAAAATCTGCTTGCACCCTCCACTGCTTAGACCTCCAGACCAAAGGATTTTGAGCATTTTCAAAAGCACTTTCAAGATTTGAAAAAGCCCTTGTTAACGTAGACCTAAAGAAGGCTGGAGCTGTGTTTGTGCTTTGTTCTCTGGAAACTCCACTTCTGCGTTTATCTTGGTCTTGTGGTGTTGTATAAAAATAATCTTCAGAATCTTGTCTGTGGTGACATGGGCCATGTGATCACCTGTTTTCCTCCCTTTTCTCTGTTGAAAGAGAATACTTCTCTGAGCAGCAAAAGTCTGGTGATCAACAGGGTAAAGTCAAAAAGCAGCAGAGAAACCAGCTCCTTCTTTTCCCCCTATGTTTTCCCAGATGCTCAAGGTGTTCCTGTTCCCCTCCATCACTTTCCAGGTTTCCCCTGAGTTTTCACAGCACTTCCCCTCCTTTATTGCCATACACCTCTGTTGCTAACATCTAATGTTAACAATCTAAATTATAACACCAATTATGTGGTTTTTTTTCTCTCTAAAACCCCTGTTTTTCCTGTGCCTAGGTAACTTTCCCCCTGGCTGTGTCTGTCTGCTCTCACACTCCCCTTCTCTCCTTCTGCTTTGGGTCAAGTTGCTTGCAGAGGCAGCTTTTTTTTTTCCTGGAATCGCTCACCAGGCTGACCTATTTCACAAAGCTGACTTAATTAATTGCTCTCACAAGCAGTACCGCTTGCCTTTTATTTTTTATTTTTTATTTCCCTTGACCTTTAAAAGTTCTAACTGCCGAGTTGCGGGTCTTTCTCATGCAAACTGTGCTTGTAGCAATTAGCCACCTGGGGTCACCTTTCCATCCAGCACAACTGGCTGCACATTGTGTTCTTTCTAGGATAAAAACTTCCCCATTTCTAATAAGTCGTAGCAGCTGTTATTCACTTACAATGAGATCTGCTGCCTGAAAGCAAATGGCTGCAGGAAAGAGGGGGGATGTCTCAGTTCATCTGCTGAAAACAAAACCACCTCTTTTCAGCCGAAGGAAAAATTCCACTCATTGAGAATCTGCTTCTGCAGTCCACACTGCTGTCCTCTGCTCAGAGTTTGCAGTCATTAAACAACTGGCAGGATTCTGAATAGCTGAGAGAGGCAAACTGAGCTGAAGGACTGCAGAAAAAGTCTCACATCTCCTGTCTCTATCAGGCTAATAGTCATGAAATTACATAGTTTGACCAGGCAAGAAATACAAGGAGATGTTTGGGACTAAATCCATCCATCCATCTCCAAAGAACAGATCACATCTTTAGCAGGGGAAGAACAAATTGTGATAAATCGTCTGGGATTTCTTTCAGTGCAATGTAACAAACACTTTTTACCCACGCAGATGGTTGCAGGTCTGCATATGCAGGTGCCTATCTCCAGGTATCTTGGAAAAGGGTGAAGTGGGCTCTCTGATTTTCAGATAGATGTTCAAAGAGCAAAACTTTCAGAGTCCTTCAGTGGGCTTTGGCATGAGTGTTTCCTATTATGCTGTCAAATATCAAAGATAATACTAAACCAAAGGCAGTCAGTATCTGTGGAGCATGAAGCAGCCCCTGGGTAAGTAAACTTCTTGCCCACAGCAGTTGCTTCAGTCTTATTTCTTCTCTGTGCCCTGTTGCACTTCAGTTCAGGCAGTAGTCTCCTGGCCAAAGCCTCGTTGCCAACAGACCCTCCAAAAGGATTCATCGTCTGCATCAGAGAAGCAGCACAAAAGTTTTCATGAAAAACCCAGGGGATCAATACTCAGTCTGGTGTTGTTGAACATGTTCATCAATTACCTGGACAAGGGAACAGAGTGTATCCTCAGTGAGTTTGCTGATCATATAAAACTGGGAAGGGTGGCTGACATTCCAGAGGGCTGTGCTGCTGTTCGGTGTCACCTGGATGGGCTGGAGAGTTGGGCACAGAAGAACCTCATGAGGTTCAATAAGAACAAGTGCACCTGGGAAGGAAGAACCCCAAGCACCAATATAGGTTAGGGGTGGACCTGCTGGAAGGTAGTTCAGAGGAGAAGGATCTTGGAGTCCTGATAAGCAGTAAGTGATCCATGAACCAGCAATGTGCCCTTGCTGCCAAGAAGACCAATGGAATCCTAGGTTGTACAAAGTAGAGTGTGGCCAGTAGGTCGAGGGAGGTCATTCTCCCCCTCTACTATGCCCTGGTGAGGCCACAGCTGGAGAACTGCATCCAGTTCTGGGCTCCCCAGTTCAAGAGAGACAGGGAACTGCTGGAGAGAGTCCAGAGGAGGGTGATGAAGATGACTGAGGGATTGGAGCATATCCCTTTTGAGGAAAGGCTGAGAGAGCTGGGGCTGTTCAGCCTGGAGATGAGAAGGCTGGTGGGAGACCTTATCAATGTATACAAGTATCTAAAGGGTGGGTGCAAGGAAGATGAACCTAGCCTCTTTTCAGTAGTTCCCAGCGTCAGAATGAGGGACAACAGGCACGAGCTGGAACACAGAAAGTTCCATTTAGTAGAAGAAAAAACTTCTTTGTAATGAGAGTGACAAGGCCTTGGAACAGGCTGCCCAGGGAGGGTGTGGAGTCTCCACCTCTGGAGATATTTGAAATCCACCTGGATACATTCCTGTGTAAAGTGCTACAGGTTTCCTACTTCAGTGGAAGAATTGGGCTGGACGATCTCTAGAGGTCCCTCTCAACTCTAACAATTCTGTGATTCTGTGAAAAGGGCAAAGCAAAATTTATGAGGAGAAAGTCGGAGATGGGACTGTAGCACCTTTTCTGTCTGCTGCCCTCCTGAGCACTGCCTGGAGTTTGGGTTGCACCTTTCAACGTGCTGGAGGAGTAGATGCATATTTGTGCAGCATCCCATGGATATTGCATCTTCTTTCGCCCTTCTAAAAAAAAAATGTCTGGTTCGGGTCTCACTCAAAAGAAGCTCCCTGGTGTCAGCTGCATTTCACAGGACAGGAGAGCCTCTGATAGTGAGGAACAGAGATACTAACACAACATCCTCTGTGTCTCTGGCTATGACCAATGGGTGCAGCTGTAGTGACACTTCAAAATGTATTACATCTATTTCTTAGCATGCCTGTTAAGAGAACCTCATTCAATAAGGGTTTATAAAGGAGAAGTAAATATCCAGCATGTAATAATAATGATAAGAGTAGCACAGATAATTTAGACCTGGTTTTCCATAGTCTATCCCAACTAATTCTCTAGATCCTGAAGATAAATTGTTGTGAAAATGACTGTAGAAAAACTTCCTTGATAATTTCCAGTTTTCCACCGACATTTGGAAGAACCTATTTCACTATAGCATGGCAAACACAGACAGCTTAGGAGCAAAAGAAACCCTTTTCAAACCTGTCAGCCTCTCTCTTACAGGTTTTTTTTTGACCAAACAGTCCATCCTTCAGAAGTTTGTTTCAGCTGTCACTAAGAGAAACTTGCAGGCATGCATACCTCAAAAACTAAACAGAGTGTGGCTTTTCATCATTAGCAGACAAAAAGCCAAAATGATATCCCATGGGATCTTTTCTTTGTGGGTAGAGCCTACAGGTAGTGTCTGAGCTGTCTGAGCTCCACTGTCATGCACTGGATAACTATCCTACAGTGATGGTCCCAATCAAATGCCTGACAAATCACAGATTTGGGGTCAAGTGGCTGCACAACCCCATTAAAATCGTACCTACTTCTACTGACCTTAGCTGTAGTGGAACAGCTCTGAAGCCAGTAGCTCTGATGTGTCAAACCACTTCCTACACACGACTACACGCTCCGCCGCGCTGAGCATGAAGTTTGATTTCCTGGATAAAAGCTACTAATACGTGAACAGAGAGCAGACTCTCTTCTCTCTCGTGGAGTCAGCCAGTGAAATGATGACTTGCCAACAAACAAGAAAAGTCCTTGCCTCACATGCAGGGTGGTACTCCCCACCAGTCTAACCAGGCAGGAGACGGCTCACCAGCTTGGTCAGCACCAGTTCACCACTTCTGAGAATCTTCATCATCCTCAGTGTTGCAGAGAAAAGATGTGAATAAGTCCCATGGAGCACAAGTGCCTTTTGATGTGGCTCTTGTTTGGATCTATCAAGGGAAACAAGTCAGGTAAAAGACTATTTCTGGCTTTTGGGGAGGGAAAGGAGTATTTGCTTTTTTTGTGGTTGCTGCTGTAGGATGTTTGCAACATCCTGACTCCTTTCAGGTTAAGTGTTAAGAGCTTAAGGAATTTGTGATTCTAAGGAAATGAGAGAAATGGGGTTTCTTCCCACAACCCATCAACTGCAGACAACCCAGAGCACTACAGGATATTTTTTTGTCTTGACTAATGTATGTATCCTCTGACCCATTGCTGGCACAGTGGGCAGATCAAAGCAGCCTTGTGCACTTTAGGTAGCTCTTTGAATTTGTTTTTTTTCCATTTTACATGTGACTTTAGGAAATATAAAAATAGACACTGAAATGTCAGCACCTCTGCAGGTAAAAAGGATAGCAAGGCTATTAGTTAAAAGGTGCCATCCAAGTTTACTATGGATACTATGAACACCAAGTATTCTTGCAGCCACACCTCCCAACAAGTAGTGTCTATGAAATGTGAACAGAGGCAGCTAATTCATTCAGCAAAATTTCAGACATTTATAAATGGTGACACTGCTTACTTTGGGCTTCACTGAAAAATGATCTGATGATATATTATCCTATTTGAATGTGAACTGCTGAGTTCAGAGAGGAAAAAAAGTCTTACATTCTCAGTGCCCCATAATTTTGACATTTTCTTCTGTGTCTGCTGATGATGTCCAGGTGGGGAGATGTGAGCAGATAGAGCCTAAGGCAGGTTCTCAGATCAGATGGCACTGGGACTGCCAATACACCAGCTCTAGCAGGGCTGTAGATTGTACCAGGGGCAGAACACCTCGAGGGAAAATTGTGTAGCTTAGAACTGAACTCATTAGTGCAGGCAGTACCTTCACAAATATTTAACTCCCAGGTGATTTTATTCTTGTTGAATTCTTCTTATTTTGCCAGCGAACTCTGTACATTTTCCTTCACAGGTCATTTTGATTGCCCAATGAAGTGCCCATGGCAAGTGTTTCAGTGCTGCCTGCAAGAGCATCACTGAGAGATATTCAGCCAGACATAGATAAATAGGATCAGTTCTGGGATGAGTCAGGTCCCCCATATCAGACTTTCTGTATTACTGTGACAAGTTGTGAGATATCTTGCTGGCAAGTCTCATTTATCAGAAATCTCTCTGTTGGTTTTTTTTTAAATAATGAGGGGTGTTAGAGCAGCCATGTTTAATGCTTTTTGATGTTATTTAATGCTCTAATGAATGTGTAACTGCATAGCATTGTATTCCTCACTGTGTCACTTAGCTCTTCTTGCCTCAGTTTCCTGTATTTCTTCTCAATGTCTCTCCCCATGTTTAAATATATATATGTATTTTATTTTCTCCTTGCAAATGATATGCTAAGGTAGATATATCACCTTTTATCAATTCATTACTTTTACTGTAGAAATGTATTGTGGGTGGCTGTAAGACCTATTGTATTTAACTCCTCAGAAGGATTAAAAAAGAAGGCCTGGGAACAGACATAAGCAAAGAAAAAGGAAAAAGGCTAGGTCAAACTGGTCAAAAATCAACTATGTCTCAGTACATACAGTGCTATCTGTATTACTTTTCCCTAGTCCTTTCAACTCAACCCAGCACTGCAGGTTCAGTTGTGTAAATAAATCCTGCCATAGATGTTTGCACAAGGGTTTTTGGCAAAAATACACAATCAGGAATAAATATAATTAGGGGAAAAAAAAACAATAAAAAGCCTTATTTTTACAGAACAGCTTCACTGGTGGATCTCAAAGCGCCTTGCAAGGGCAAATTCTTCTGATATTTATCTGGGGAAACTCAGGTATGGGATGGTCATTCATTTAGTAAAAATTAAGCTACAGGTTAGTGCTAAATAAGACAAGAAAAATTACTATTTTCTTGTAAAGAGCATCACATTTATCTCGTTTTAACTGCACAGCAGCAATGCCTAGAAGATTAAGGCATGGTTGAAGCTTGAAGGTGAAGGTAAATACAAGGTAAAAGCTGGTCTGTGCTCCTACAGTCTTTGCATCTTGGTATCCATCTTATAGGAAAACACTGAATAGATTTAAAAGTTAAACCTGGAAAGATGTAAAATTCAAAAAAAGGAAGAATTTCATTCAACTGAATCTCATTCACACAAGATGGGTATCACAGCTCAGTCATTTAAATGAGAGGAATTTCTTTCACCATTATACTTGCATATTAGTGTTCACTCCCATGGGTTTGAAATACAGTGCAGAATAAATTAAACTTGTCAAACATATACAAGTATTTCTTGTAAAGTCAGAGAGCAAATACCTTCAGAAACCTTTGAGCTACAGGGACCCCTGGCAGCAAAATGACCAACATAAGCTACAAAAAAAACCCAACCCAAAATAAAATTCTTAAAATTGTGAAAAAAAACTGCTGAAGAAAAGCAGATGTTGTGTACAGAGATCCTGCAGTATCTGCTTCTGTCTTCAGATGAAAAAATATTCTCCCCACCTTATCAGAGATGAGATGTTTTATCCTTCCCTTTTATCACAGCAAACCCTCCACTCTTTACCTACTGGTAGAAAGTTGCTGCCTTTTGACTTTTCTTACTGTTGCCTTCATAGCTGAAGTTGTGCTCTCCATGCTTTCTGCATCAATGTTCATTTCTGTCTCTCCTATTTTTCCTGTTCCATTATTTGTATCTTCAAAATAATCTTTTGGATATGTTCTACCCATGGTTTCCAACTCCTGACCCTGTTCCTGAATCCTGGAACAACCTGATTTACCATGTTTTTCTCCATCTCCCTCAAAGCTTCCCTAAAATTCTTATTTCCAAGGTCCTTCCCTGACTTTCTTCACTCGCCTGCCTGCTCTTCAGCCCTGCCAAGGTAGCAGCACTCTGCCATCTGCTGCTTTTTCTTCATATTCTCCATCTGCAAAGCCCAAGCCCCCAGATAAAGAATATACAGCCCCCTTTTTCGGCAAAATATTTAGTGCATCATAAGGTCAGAAAATTCATCAACGCTAATAAATAATTTCCATCCCACTCTTGAGAGCTTCCAACAAAAATCTTAATGACCATGTCAAGGCTGCAAGTCAAGTGAGATAAGTCCTAAAGCCACATTTAAAATCAAGATTCCAACCATACCTTTTCATTGTTACCCAAGACTGGAACACAACCTCCTCAACCAGTTCAATTATTTTCACCAATTCTCTATTCTCTACTATTCTTATTCTTATTCTCTATTCTTATTCTCTACTGCCTTTCCAACCCAAAAACAGGCAAGGCTGATAAAGCTCCAGTCTAAGAAAAGGATCTTGATTTCTGCTGAGGTTTAAAAAGTAAATTTTCATTCTTAGTACTATTTTTTTTTTCCTTTAGAATAAAATACTGAAGAGGTAGGTGTTATTGAAGTCTCAGATTTAAGCACAAATATAGCCAAGCTTGGTCAAAACCCAAATGTCACAAACCAAAACAAGGCTTCATGTAGGATATTCTCAAAACCAAACACTGTGTCCTGCTACCATGCCCTGAGCAGTGGTTGCCTTTCAAGAGTTTGAGCTCTGTGGCTTTACCACGGAAACAAGAAAGTTATAAACACCCAGAAACAACAAAGTAAGAAAAACAAATGTTCGCCATTCTCCACTTTGCACATTTTCTATGCAGTGCATTGTGCTTATGGTACTTTTCCTTTCTCTTCCTGCCTTAGGAACCACTTTCTCTTTCCTAATGCTCCCTCTTCCAATTCCACGCTGTCAGTCCAAGTCCTCCAATCCTAGCCCAGCCTCTCAGCCAGGACAGGCATAAAATTAGTCTTACTTAATTTCAACCATCTCCACCCTCAGTGTCTCCACTGTGCTGGACACATGGACCCCCATTATAGCCAGATAAGGGTGAGACAGGACACTTTCAAGACACTGTTCATCCACCAAGTTGCAAATAAGGGTGCAATGAGTCATCTCCTGTAAACCTCTTTCTAGTGACTACACAGGGAACTAAAATGTCTGCTTTTTGGCAGCTGGGTGACATTTGCTCCATACCTTAGAACAGGAGTAAATTGGGGCTGAAGGGGGATAGTTGGGCTTAGGGAGAGGAGAGACAGATGTTAAGAAACGTCTGTGTCAGTGGAAGACAAAACAACTTTGCAGGTTGCTTTTCTGGGAACTCACAGCAAAGTGAGCTTCAAAATTATACCAATGCATTAGCTAAACCACAGTAATTATCGGTTTGAGCATATAGAGTGATCTTTCACCACTGTAGACAATAAAAAGAGAGAAACATCTGTAAACATTGCTTGGAGAACTGAAGTTAGGTGTCTGCTGTCTTCTTGAGATGGCTGCCCAGCTCCACTTCTTACAGAAGGAGCTAAGAAGGCAGATTCCTGAGGCTAAATTATGCTTTAGCATGAAAAACCTTAGTCCACTCTCATACCAACTCTAGCCTTGTTGTATATGGAAATTCATTTGGTATTAGAGTCTACTGTCTAGGTCAATGGCAAACAGGTGGTTAGCAGGATTCAACCAAGAGATAAGAGAAGTGCATCTCTCACAAACCTAATTTCTCATGGTCCTACAAAGGGTTCATGGACAGCTCCTGCTGGTTCATACTCCAGTTTATTTTACTTTCCAACAGAGACATCTTCTAGTACAGAAAACTGAGCAGGCATTGAACTGTCAAATACTTAGAATAAGACATGCCCCTTCTCCACTTTTAGGAATATTAAAATCTATCTCCTGCCTATTAAAACCCATCTCCTGCCTCTTAGGACTGTTCTCTCCTTCATTGCCATTTGCATGAAATCTTGCACTTGGTGATTCCATCTTCACTGTATTTCTGTCAATTAAATTGCAGACTCATTGCTACTGAGATGACTTTGTAAGATAATCTCTGGGTAATCTACAGCACAGTGAACAAAAATCTCACAGGCAAAATACCTTAAACTTCAGTTCTGCCCTCCAGCCCCACATCTGGAATCTATTGCCAGCTTACAAATCCACACAGACAATAGATGACATTAATTAGTGGCAAAAGAAGCAAGGAGCACTGTAGCTGGCTTGTTAATGGCCCTTTTGGGAATAAGTTCTGAAGTCAGAAAAGTTTCATTACCGTTTCAGTCCGGGTGCTGGTATCAATTCCTTCCCTCCACTCAAATCACTTTCATCTTCAAGATCGTGCTCTATTTAGAGAATACATCGTTTCAGACAGCACACAAAGCCCCAAGGCTGAATTAGCTTCTCAGGCACATCTAGGGAAATATCTTCATTTTTGGCATGTTTTGGTATCTCTGGGGAGAGGTTCTCTTCATCTCTGAGCTTGGCAGGTGTGTAACTCCCTGGTTTCTTCTACTTCTTCTACCCAGATCTTCAGAACAGCTGGTTTCCTACTGGTTCCATCTCACTGCCTTTGTACTTAGGGGGAAATTGTCCTATTTTTGCACCTTGCCTTCTTAGCTTGACATCAGAATAACGTCAGAACTAGTGACGCGTGGTCACATGACAGAGGAAATTCTGAGTTTAGGTTATCATGGCATGACTCACTGTAGGTGTTTATATAAGATTAAAAATACCTGTTAGAAACTTTCCCCTGTCACTTCTTCTGGATAAGAGGTGCTCTGATGCCATGTCTTAACACTGCTCTGCCAACTCAGACATGGAGAAGAAATAGGCAGGAAAGGTTCAGAAATCCTAATACTTCCAGCACGCCTACTGTGAGCAGTTTTGTGTTGGGTCAATAATGTATTTGAATGGGAATCCTCAAAGAAGAAACCCAAGCACTGAAAGAACTGAACATTCAGAGGGGTTGGAACTAGATAATCTTTAAGGTCCTTTCCAACCCAAACCATTCTAAGATTCTATGAGTCTATGAATCCCGCCTATCTTGTGGCTGAGATTACAAGGATTGGCTTGCAGGTCTCAAAAATCTTATCAAACTTAATTTTGGGAGCACACCAGAAGGTGCAGGAATTATTTTTTATGTTTCACAGATGCCTGTAAACTGAATTCACAAGTTTTGTTCTAATTCCAAGGGCACATCTCCATCTACTATATGATAATGTATGAAGCAAGTACCAAATTTTCCAGAAAGGTTGTAGGCACCAAAAATCCACTAATATGGGGAAAAATGCAGATTCCTAGCTGCTTTGGGAGAGATGGATTCTAGTAATTCCTCAACCCATTTAGCAGTGCTAAATCTCATGAATATAACTACACCAACCTTTCTGTTTTGCCCATTTTCAATACATCATGTTTGTGCCTCTAAGTGTAAAGAAATGGAATCACAGGGCACGGCTGGAGTACAGCAAATGAGAGTGGTGGTGGAGGGGCTGATGAAGCTTGTGAATGAAGGAAAGGAAGGACACAGGACATTGGAATGGAAAGAGAAGGAAATAGAGACACACAGCACCTTGTCATGGGAACAGAAAAGTGGAGGATGTGGGAAGGAGGCAATCAAAACCCCAAGAGGAGAAGGTGATGTGTCTGCAGTCTTGTAAAGTAATACTAGCAGGAGTATAGCCCTGGAGTAGCAGTGGAGGGATGCAGAATCCAGAGGAAAGCTGGGCTGTGTAAAACTGGGCCAGCAGAGGGTACTGGGTTACACCTGGATCTGCTGGCCTCTTACAAGATTTACACTTTCCTATCACACCAACTCAAACAAATTGACAGACTAATCCCCAATCAGGTGCAAAAAAGCAAAGTTAATCTCCCCTAAAAATCTAGCCAAGGAGTAAATGTACACTGCCATTCCCTAGTTTCCTGGCTCCTTCCTATCCCCTCAATCCTTTATCACCCAGAGAGCAGGGATGCTGATTTTAGGAGCAAACCATACATTTCCTTGGGCACAAGGACTGAATGAACTTCTAGGGATGAGTCACTCCAGAGGTCATTCTGTGTAGGCAGTATGATCCAGACCTCATGGGTATTACTTGCTGCCACTCCTGTGCACCGGTTCTGCACAATCCTCTGACCTGTGGAAGTTTTGAAGAACCAGAACTTCATTCCATCACCAATTAAAGCAACAGTTGTCCTTTGTGATGAGTAGGCTAAAAGCTGTGAAGAAACAAAAGAATGGCAGGTTTGAGTGCCTCATGCTGAGATTCAGATCTGCAGTCTGCTTCAAAGAGGCTTTTGAAGTCTCAAGGGAAACATGCTTCTAGCTTTCAGGGAAAGTGAGAGTACATGATCTCAACTTGCTGCTAATCTGATAAGTCTTTAATTTTAATCACCCTGACAGTCTGTGGTAAACCATGTGGTTAACTATTTCGGGTACAGTCACTTCTCTTGAAGCCACAGCCTGATGTAGTTTACAAGGAGAACCCTTTGATAACACCAAGACACAAGGGGATTAAAACATCCCTTACACAGCTTAGCTGTTAAGCTGCTCAGAGAACTTTCCATTGTTGCCTTCCTCAAACTTGGGGACTTTTACTAAGTGGCAAGATAATGAAAAGTAGAAAGGGGAGAAAATATCAAAGCAAGAAAATGATGGGTGGCTCTGAAAGAAAAGAGCATTGCAGGGTGGGTTTGGGAGTCACTGATAGGGTTGCTGTTGGCAAGACATGGCTTTGTTTCAAGGAGAAGGCATTTTGGGAGTAAAGGGCAGATGCCAAATGATGAACAACTGTCAGGGATTCAAAATGCTTTCACAGTCATTCTTATTGGTTGCTCAAGCTGCATTAATTATGGCTGCAGAAAATGTGAAGACAAAGACAAAGACTAAGAAATTTTACTCATAATTGCAGTTACTATTATACATAAGCATAAAGGGACACAAATCATGTACCCAAAGGTCCCAAATGCCAGCCCTGATGCAACCAACCTGTTTTGTATTTGATTTTCCCAGCCTTTAATCCTTAAATATACATTAAGTAGTGCCTTAAACAACTTATGGTTCTCCAGCTCAGCTTCAGGGAGCTTTTCAAGTGCACTGAAATGATCTAACTTAATTAATTCTGACTGATTGAGAAGTATAATTAGATATGATTTGCTGAGGACATAGCACTTCACGTCCTTGTTTTGGGACAAGTTATATTTAGGTTAGCAAACTTTTTTTCACAGTAAGTTGGTCTTTGCTGTGCTCAGGCAGAACTGAGAGTCTATTCCCCTTTCCAGTGTTTGCTTATAGGTGATTGCCACTTTTAATGGCTGATTTTTATTTATTATGCCTCAGTGGTGCAGGCAGCAGTTCTATGATATGATTTTATACAGCTTAATGTAAGAAGCAATGGTACTGCAGAACATCCTTTCTCCTCTAGAAGAATGAGAAGGGAGTAAAATCATCCCCTCCTAACTAAAACAGCCTGAACAAATACAGGCTTCATGTCACTTTGTGGAGACATTCCCAAGGAATTTTGCTGTATCCTGAATAAATCTACATTTAGAAAATCAAAGGCAACAACTAACTCCAATATGAAGAAGGCTTTGGAGGGCTTTTCTAAAACTAAAATTAAAAATGTTCACTTTTTTTTTTTTTTCCACAAGACAGAAACACAGAATCACAGAATCTTAGGGGTTGGAAGGGACCTGGAAAGATCATTCAGTCCAACCCCCCTGCCAGAGTAGAATCACCCAGAGCACATCACACAGGAACGTGCCCAGGCAGGTTTTGAATGTCTCCAGAGAAGGAGACTCCACAGCCTCTCTGGGCAGCCTGTCCCAGGGCTCTGTCACTCTCACAGGAAAGAAGTTCTTCCAGATTCACAGATTCACATGGAACCTCCTGTGTTCCAGTTTGCACCCATTGCCTCTTGTCCTATCACTGGACATCACTGCACAAAGCCTGGCTCTGTCCTTCTGACACTGCCCTGAGCATATTTCTAAACATTGATGAGGTCACCCCTCAGTCCCCTCTTCTCCAAGACCAACAGACCCAGCTCCCTCAGCCTTTCCTCATCAGGGAGATGTTCCACTCCATCATCTTTGTGGCTCTGCCCTGGACTCTTTCAAGCAGTTCCCTGTCCTTCTGGAACTGAGGGGCCCACACTCAGAGCCTCTCCTTAGCTTAGAGATACGCAAAGGAACAAAGCTTTGCTACACTCATGATCCCTTGATGACATCCAGGTTAATCCCTCAGTGACTGGGAGCAGGATTAGGTTCCAGATACTTCACTGAGCTCTGTGCATGATTTTGTAGTGGTAAGACAGAAAGATGGGGGGGTCCTTGGTGAATAAGGTAGATGCACAGGCTGTCCTGACCTTCAGGCTTCTGTTTGCAGAAGAATGCCCAGCTCTTCCAAGGACTGACTTTGTGGATGTTGTTGCTGAATCGTATCCACTGGACACTAAACTCTATTATGACTGTGATGAAGGCTATGACAGGAGAAGAGGCCAGTACTTGGGAATTCGATGTCGGCACTCAGAGGGGGGTGCCTATTGGGAATACAAGGAATTTGAATGCATTGGTGAGTGATTATTGTCCTTTTGATACATTTGTAGAGATATTTTTCCAATGAGTTACTCAGCGTAAGGCACATCCGGGCACTACTCTCACAAACCATCTTTTGCTCTTTGAAAATTAGAACTTGCAACAGTTCTATCCTGCCTCTCAAAGTCTGGGTGTTCTGCCTTTGCCCTGCTATTCATTCTGCTCTAATTCAGCAAATAAAACTTCTCCCACAGAAAAGAAAACTTTTTTGTCAATGGCTCCCACGAGGAAGTCAGATGTTACACAGAAGCCAGAAAGAAAAAGACAGAGTCCTGCACCCCAGAAGCAAGGAAACATTTCAGAGTTTGGCCAGAAAGGTAAATAAGAGCACAGTCACACGTTAACACTTTTTCCAGTTGATTTCCACAGAAGCAGTGTAAGAACAATGAGTAATTTTTAATTCTTTCAGTGGTCAGAGAGAAAAAACCCCAATTGCTATAGTATCTTGACTGAACAAGGGATATGGTGTAAGAGAATGTGTTGTTTTTATCCTAACAGAGAATGAGGAAAGCTTGGTGTATCCTGCTTACTTGTGTTTTATAAGAATGTAAATCATGTTGTTTCAATTAAAAAAGCAGTAGGTAAAATCTCTCTTCTCTAACCATGTGCTGCCTTGTGATCCCTCAGATTTTTGTGGTCCTCCCAAGGCTTTTCCCCATGCCTCATTAAGCCAGAAAAAACATTATTATTATGTGGGGCAAGTACTACATTTCAAATGCTGGAGTGGTTATGAGAAGCGATGCCCCACCTCTGGCACCTTCATGTGTAAGAGGGTGAATGGCAAAATCATCTGGACCCCCCCTGACATACAATGCACCAATGACAGCAGCTGCAGCAATGAGTGGCAGTCACAGACTACTGAGCCAGGTAAGATGGTTGCTTTAGCATTACATCAGTGTCATGACCTCCTCATGCAGCACCCAGAGCCCCCCAACTCAGCACAGCAATCCTAAGGAACAATCTGCCTGGGGTTCAGGATGGAGAGATCAGAGTCCTCAGGGCTCTGACACTGATGGAGATGTCATCTCTGACTGGTGGAGATGACATCTCTGGGGAGGACATTGCTGCATCCTACTTTGTCTTGGGTGTCCTTTCATACTAACTGCAAAATTGCAGGAGCTTGTGAGCAGATAAAGCCACGCTTGTCACATACTGAGATGAAAAAAAGAGAGTAAGTCTTTCTCCTTCCTCCTGTCAGGTATAGGTCACCTATTAGCACTTCACTTTAAGGTACTCCAGAAGGTATATCTAAGCATCCTTCCTGATGCTCAGGGTTTAGAATACAAAGCTTAGCTACTCTGTAGCTAAACCTGAGTAATGTGGCTTCATTCTTAATTTAACACCCAGGTTGTTGTTTTGACCAAAGAGACAGCAAAAAAACCAACCAACATTGCATTGTCATCTTTAAAGACCCAGATGCAGCAGGACATGCACCACTGAGTTTCACTGCTCAGGGAGCCAGCAGGGCTCTCAAATGAGACTACAGAACCTCTTTTTCTTGCTCTTATGCCTTTAGATGCTTTAATGCAAAAAAAACCCAACCACCCAACCAAAAACCTTCATGACCTCTGTCCCTCTCAAATTACCCACCTGTTTGGAAGGCACCTCTCCCAGTTCTACAATGTATGAGTTCAGGATGCAGAGATAAACCAGAGCCCCTTTCCCAAGTATCTGTGGTAGCACTGAGGCTCTTGGGCTGTCTCAGTGCCAGGCAGAACTACTGTAGGTGGAAGGACCCGGTCCCCAGGTGTTTGTTACCCTTCCAGCCACCACGGAGGTGGGGGGATGCTGTGGGCAGACTTTTACAGAGGTCCTGTTGGAAGCCATGTTTCCAAATCCTGGTTTAGCACTGGGACAGTCACCCTTCCCAATTAGAACAAGATAAAGACCTTAGCTGGATCCCTTGACATGGAAGATACAGTTATAGAATCACAGAATCATTCTGGTTGGAAAAGACCTTTAAGATCATCAAGTCTGACCACTAACCTAACTCTAAGATATCCAGAGCTTAAACCGTGTTCCTAAGCACCACATCTACATGTTCACTTCATACCTTCCATTAACAGATGTTAGATCAGCACATACATTGCTATCCAGTCTGGAAATACCTATTGATGGCCAGGAAACAATATGGCAACCATTAAGTCAGCTGTGCAGAGGGAGAGCTGTCAGACCCAGCCTGACTCTGTCCTTGTCACTGCTTTGACACATCACCAGAAGAGCAATTTGATACGAAATAAAAGATTTCTCTCCCTTTGTAGGTTCAACTCATCCATCCTTTACCTCATCTGTGACACTGCCAGTGACAGGTATGCCATTTTCTTAACTGGACTCAGACTTCACCCCATCCCCAGAGCAGTTACTTTCAATTTGCTGTACTACTGGAGAGATCCATCTCTTATAAAAGCTAATAAATATATCTCATAATACATCTCTATCCAAATGCTGGGTGTGTTGACAGTAAAGAAAGTGTAAATAGAGACCATTTCAGCTGTTTATAGACTTCTTTTGTGTTTTCAAAGATTTATAAGGGATGTGAAAGAAAATAGACCAAACAAAATTTAGTTTTTAAATTAAGAAATTTTCATATTCTTTCTCTGAGACATTCTGTGAATTCAGTGAGTAACATCAACTGGAAAAAAAATAAAAATGTAAATATTTAAGTGATGTGTCTCACATTTTCAAAGGAGTAAAAAAAAAGGATGGGCAAATAAAATATTTTCTCACAGTTATATTGATGCATTTATATCAGTCTGAAGATATTTTCTTTCCCCCCTCCCTATCTTCCATTCAGCCATTAGCTGCTAAAATAGAAATTGTCTCTTACTATGCATATGTTCAAGACTTTGTACAAGGGCTTTTGATTCCAGTTGGAGGCTGCTGAAAACTGGAGTGGACATTATAATAAGGAGTAATGGAGTGAAATAAAGAAAGGGAGGGAGGAGTGTTGCAAATCATGCCAGAGACCACAGCATCAGTAGCCCCTGGTTATTCAGCCACAGCTGCTCACTAGTTGCCCATGTCCTCTCTGACTGGGTCCTGTTTGTCCCAGGAGGAAAGCAATGGGGCAGTATGGAGGAACTCTTGCCTCTGGGCATAGGGGCAACATGACCCCCTATCTCAGGATTTGCCTGTTTCTCCCATAGAGAGAAATGGCAAGAATTCCCCTTCTGCCCTAGTGAGGTCACAGCTGGAATACTACACCCAGTTCTGGGCTCCCCAGTTCAAGAGAGACAGGGAACTGCTGGAGAGAGTCCAGAGGAGGGTGATGAAGATGACTGAGGGATTGGAGCATCTCCCTTTTGAGGAAAGGCTGAGAGAGCTGGGGCTGTTCAGCCTGGAGATGAGAAGGCTGGGGGGAGACCTTATCAATGTATACTAGTATCTAAAAGGTGGGTGCAAGGAAGATGGACCTAGCCTCTTTTCAGTAGTTCCCAGTGTCAGAATGAGGGATAACAGGCACAAGCTGGAACACAGGAACTTTCATTTAAATATGAGGAAAAACTTCTTTAAAGTGAGGGTTGCAGAGCCCTGGGACAGGCTGCCCAGGAAGGCTGTGGAGTCCCCTTCTCTGGAGACATTCAAACCCCACCTGGATGCAGTCCTTTGTAATGTGCTGTAGGTGATCCTACGTCAGTGGGAGAGTTGGACTAGATGATCTCTAGAGGTCTCTTCCAACTCTAACAACCCTGTGATTCTGTGATAATTACAGAGAAAACTGAGTGGTAACTGTGATGATTTTCTCTTTCAACAGCCATCTTTTTTGTTCTGCTTATCAATCCTGCTGTCTTTGGATGACTCACCAAACAGAGAATATGGATGGCACCAGGAAAATGTGAACCCTTAAAAAATTGAAAAAAATAACAATAATAAATTCCTAGCAATGGAAGAGCTCATTCAGATCAGCCATCTCACTATTGCACTCCTTAGATTTCTGAATACCTTCTTTGGTATTAAATGAATGACGCTGGATTTTGGGATGTCTGGTTCAGCTATGAAATCCTGGCAGCAGAAAAGGAAGACTCAGAGCTTTTAAAATCAAAAAACACATTTTGTCCCAGCCATTGTGGAACTGAGAATGACAGTTCAAGTAACAAGTAGAAAATTAATCCCATGAGGAAATTAAGGTTAATTATGCAAATATGTTGGTTTCAAATAGATGACACAGTCAATCCTGTTCTCTCTCTCACTAACCTGGTGAAGTCTAGTGAAGCATCTGCTACCACGGCCAAGTAATTAATCATCCTTCATTCCCCTGATTCCTCAGTTGTGTCATGACAACTTCAGATTTATTTTAGTCTGGCCTCCTCACTGTTCCTCTTACTACACTGAGATACACAAAGACTGTTCCTGTTCACACACTCCCCAGCCCAGTTAATCCAAGGTGTCCTTATTTGACACTTGGGAGTTCTGCTTTTCTCCTCCTGCTTTGCTAAATCTCATACCCACTTCCCTTCATGTTCCTTCCTGATTCCTGACGGGCTCTGCTTCTTTGCCAAGTGGGGATTTTCCTGAAAAAGAGAATGTGGTGAAAGCACATCAGCAGGGGTTTTTTTTTGTGTATGTGCGTGTGTGAGTTCATGATAGGGCAAAGCCATATAACGTACAGACAATGCTTTGAAACATGTTTTAGTGAAGATGGTCAAGCAGAGTGCAGATATTCTGGGCCATTGTGAGATTTCTGAGAATATGATAAGTAAAAAAGTGTCAAGGATGATCTATATGTCACTGGCTCTCTGGTGGAAAAAGTAATGAAATAGCTGATATCAAATGAAATAGTTATTGAGATACTAAGTGGTGTCATCTGCAGAAAGTACTTTGTGGTTTCTTATAGTAAATGTAGAAGCCATAGAAAACCTGTCACTTCTCAGCTGTTGTAAAGTCTTTTTCCTGCTGTTGAGAAGATGTCTCAGGGAATTGCATTGCTCAGATCCAAGTCCATGGAATTGCCACAGAAGAAACCAGATCGTATCAGCAAGTCCAAGATCAGCAGTGGAAATGAGGACGAAGCCTGGAGTCTCAAGTCCAACATGTGAAGGAGGCAGAAAACATTACAACTCAATTTCTGTGGGGACAGAGTGACTGACTTTCCACTGACAGAGTATGGATGGAGAGAGTGCATCTCATCATGGACAGATGGAGAAAGAAACTGCTTCTCTTCCTCCTACCATGTAGCAGATGCATTGCTGATACAACTGCAGCCTCTCCCAGGTGACCATGCCTACGTATGTACTGCTCACCTAGGCATGTTAGATGATGAGACTCTCATTACAGCCCACACATCACCTTTCCCACAAAAGACAGATGCTGGGCCTCTGAAGTCCTCCCATCCCTTCCCACCCAGACAGGTCAAACCCAGCCACACTTTTCTCCTCCTCACTCGGTTCCTTTTGGAAAAAAAGAAATTAAGCCCATTTACCCTCTGCACATAAGCAGAAAATGTTACTGGACTCCCTCCTGGTTCAGGATACACATACATTCATTGTCACTCTCCTTTTCCCAATTCTTTTGGACTAGCCCCTTCCACAACAGTTACAACATTACTCCTGCAGTTCAGAGGATTATGCAGATGGTGGCAGCTGATTAATTTGACAGCTCCTTTCATAGCTACAGAGCACCAGAGAACTGAATGCAAAGGCATTTTTAGAACAGACTCAAGCTTACACTGTACCTGTCATCTGCTTATGTTACTAGGAATTTGTGGAGCTTGAATATTCTTCTGCCACAATTTAGCCTTATTCAACCTGGTAGAATGGGATTCATCTCACAAAATGCAGGCATCTGTGGCTGACAATTGGAAGGAATAAGTCCCTTTAGAGAGTAGTCCATCTTACTTTATTGCCTATATATATGTACGTATGGGCACATTTATTTGCTTATGCCACATATACGTGTGTGTATATATATATATGTGTATATACAGGCAAAATAACTCATGGTCTAATGGCACCTATTTCTCTGCATTGACTGTAAATGATGCTCAGACCAACCAGATTAGCTATAGATCCTTACATGGCATATATCAAAAGCAGAATGGAATTAAATCCTTCCTCAGAATTCAGGAGGCATAAGATCTTAGTGTAGTTTTCTATTTTTGTGATAGAGTGTATATATCACTGATTTACTGGCTTGTATTCCTCTTGAGTTATTCTCACTCCATAGCCTTGATACTTACACTTCCCATGGCTTTTTTAATTCCTGTTGGAATAGGACTTACTCGTACTACCTACCTTTATAAAGATGGATGTGTAATGCTTTATGACATGTTGTTATATGGTATGGGAGCAAATGACAATCTGTATTTACACACTAGATGACACATTTTCACACCTGTTGGTTGCTCTGAAAGCTGCAAGCAGTTCTACCAAGCTCTTCTGCTTCATTTGGTTGATGCAGGTTACTTATTGCAAGCATCCCTCTGCTGAGAGCTGTGGTTAGGCTGGCATGGCTTGTCCTGCTCAGGGAATTTCACTGGGGAAGGCTAATATTTTATTTGCTCCTAGCATGCACATTTTTATGCAGATAGCAAGAGCAGAGTTGTGGTTTTTTGTCCTTTCCCTAGCCAACTTGGTTCTTTCTCCATATTTTGTCTTTGTTTCTTGGAAATCAAGAGAGACACACTGCAGGTAAGGGGCTTGTAAGCAACAGTGGGTTACAGGCTGGGCAAGTCTCATGGGATTTAATTGTCCTACCTACTAATGTCTACATAGAGAGTCTGAACCCAGGTCATGTCCAGCAAGTGAGTTGTATTTGTCCTTTATCAGGAAGTTATAACTCTCAGTTGAGCCACACTTTACCTCTTGGTAGGGCTTGTTGACCCTTTGGGGAAATGTTTGTATCTGAGGCTTGGTCCTTCAATACAACATGCAGAGCAAGTGGAAACCAGCAGGATTCATCCTGGGAGCAAAACACCATCACTGGAAGAAGCTGTGGCCACAGGGACCCCATCACTGTTGTGTTTTCTTCATGACCACCCTCACCTGTCTTACATGAGATGTGGTGGTTGGTATTTTTATTTTGTGGACTTTGATTTTCTCAGCATGGAACAACTAATAAACTATATATAAAAAATATGTTCTGAATGTTTGAAAGGCAGCTTGTGCTGTTGATCTAAACTTTGAAAAATACAAGATTTCTTCTCTGTTATCTTCTCATTTTAACCAAAAGTTTGACAAACTTAGCAACATACCTCACAGAGGCTTATTGTACAGACCTGTGCTAAAGCTCACATTGCACATGTACTATCACAACCTTCAAAATGCAGGAGAAGACTAAAAATTGGGTAAGAGGATCCCTGGTAATGATGTCTCCAAAACAGATAATGGAACTGATGAATAGATTTGTACAACCTAAGGGCAGTAGATCTCCCTTAACCCTAACCCCTCCCCAGGGGTGGAAATACACATGCTCCTGTACCATGGCCAGGAACCCAAGTATGAGAAAACCTGTTTTTCCAGGAGTCTGCAGTGTAAGGGTCAGTTTGCACACTTGAATACATCATCATTTATGACTTCATCAAAGAGTCTCCATCTGAGCTCATCCCATCACATTGGAGATAAAAGGAGTCTAGAAAGACTCATCCATCAAATGCAGGTGTCCACTCAAGTTGAATAGTTCTTCAAACCCCATGGATCACATCAACTAGATCTCCTTTGACTCTGCCAGGAGCTCAGACAGCAGCGTGAATGGGAACACCCACAGTCTGCTCTGGTTGCCTAAAGACAGGTATCTGCCATGACCTGAGACACCCAACGGTGTTGGAGACACCTACAAAGAGCTAATAGCTGTGACACAGGACCTATGGGAGGCCTATCCTCCTCTGCACTGATTGTTGGAAGCCAAGCAGCACAATTTGTTTGTGCCTAGCCTGTAGAACTACCCCCATGTGTAAGCACCTGCTGTAAGATGTCCCAAGAAATGAGCCAAATCCCAGCCCCAGAAGTCAAGACTTGCAGAATCTGTCATTCGCCTCAGTAAATGAATTGCTGGAGAAACACATTAAAATATTTCCTGCCACCCTAAACCAAAATAATTTCCTAAGTTTAAATTTTAGCTTTTTTTGCTTTTTTTTTTTTTTTTTTTTTCCCCCAGTGATAAGTAAAACCCAGTAATAGATGTGGACCTTGTGCAGAAGTATTGCTCAGTGGCCAAAAATAGCCCATGTCTTAGACAATTTAGACAGTAGATACGAGGCAAGTTTGAGAGGGAACACAAGGAGTCACTGGAACAGGACAGATTTTACTTTTTCTATAGGAGTAACAGCATGACAGAACAAATATGTGCTCACTTGGGGAGGAGAAAGGCATGTGAGCAAAGACTTCAGGACTCCAGCAAGCACCAGCCCCACCAGTCATTGCCAGGTCTCTAATTCTCCACTTATTTTCTCTTCCAGTCTTTCTGCAGAATAAATTCAGGGAAGCTGTTCCCTAACTAGATGTAGTGGTTTGACACTAGATTGCATTTTTTAAAGCTGTGGCATCCATATCTATGCCAAATGTGACACTTTTTGTCATGAGTTTTCAGAGGTGTCACCCCAAGTGTGGGGAGGAGGGTGCAGTCCATGGTTGCAGGGCAAAGTGCTGCTGCAGAAATGGTTTGAACCTTTTGCAAGAAATGAAACTGGTTCTTCCACATCACTAACAGGCTCCACCTTCCCCCATGGTCTTTCTAACAGCTCTTTCAACTATCTGATGTACTTCCAAGAGCCAGTTGTGCAATGTTCAAGAAGTGCAGCAAGGACAAGGGATCCCAGATCAACACTTAGACCCTTGGAGAGGCTTCTGGGGAGATGTCACTGTAGATGTCTCCAGGAAACCTCCCACCTCCTCAGGGAAGCTGTTGGTTGACGAGAAAATCAATTTTGCTTGGTAGGTCTGAGGCAGGAGGTGGGTATCAGAAACACTCTACTTCAGCATTTCCAGGCCAAAATTCTCAGAATTTCCATTTAAAGGGGAATTTGAAAATTACTGGGTTTTTATTCTGATTCAGACTGAAACCACGTTTTGAAATAATAAAACTTCCTGTGCATGAGTAGGTCTGTTTCCCAGCTCCCTCTTCTCAAAACCAAAGATTTCTCTCTCCTCCAATTTTTAGTATTTTCATGCTCCTCAAACTCCTTCAGGCTTTGGTGAAGTTCTGATTTAGGACAGCATAACAGGAAAATAATTACAGTGAATGTTCTTATAATCTCCTTTTTAACCTTAAGTCACAGTGCATAGTAAAATTAAGATCATGCCATCTTTGTTTTATAATTGGAAATAGTGGAAAAGTCACAGTGAAGTGACTTTTTAAACCAGTCTCAGTCCCAGACCAGTGCTCTGAACATCTGGAATAAGATCTGAAAGCCTCAGGAGTAATTTACTGTTTACCTTTTATTCATGAAGTTGTTTGTTAAAAAGCAGTCTGAACTAAGAAAATATGAGATTACTCAGAAAGAGATTAGATTCAGGTAAGTGACAAAGCCATTGTGTAATTTGTCAGAAACAGTGCAAATTCATAGTAAAAGTACTTCACAGAAGCTAACATGATACTTAGAAAACAAACATCAGTTCATAATAGGAGTCCTGACATCCTGGAATGGAAAACATTCATGTCAGTGATATCATTATGGCATATGAAAAAGAAGTATTCACAGCCAATGTCCTGAAACTTGTGTAGAATTGTACACAGCATAAAGCCTTTCAGCAAATGTTATCTGTCTTCCCCAGTTAGAAAAATTATTAATTCCTCCACATCTGAACTCTGTTTTTCTTCCTGCTGCAG
>NW_009954308.1:306472-314359 GCF_000747805.2 Chaetura pelagica
AGTTTTCCTCTTCCCCTTCTACTCATTTGCTACCTCTACTCAAATACGCTCAAGGACCCAGTTCTTTTGATTATGCTGCTCCCCTTTCATAAGCTCTCAACAGACTTTTCTGCTGTCTCAAACCTTTTCTCATATATTCAGTTTATCTCACACTAGGTTTTGCTCTGGGAGTCACCAACCATTGTTTTGGCCCTTTAAATCAAAGAAAGGCACGGGGATCAGACAGAAGCTCCATGATTCATTGTTCCTCCAATTAACTAGCCAGCTGTAACATCCACATGTATGGATGAAGGATCAGGATGGAGAATTATTTTTCAAGTCTCCAGGCTTTCCAGCTTATTTGGTGATCTTGCAACAGCAATGTTTAATGTGTGAAAATACAGATGTTTTTTGTTTTTTCAATAAACTAAACATTCCTTATGTCTAATAGCTCCTGGCAAGATACAGTAGTTAGGTTAATTAAAATATTTGGGACTTTTTTCCTTTTTCTAGATCCACGTTTTACTGAACATGGGGGATTCACAGTGGGACCTCCTATGAGACTCAGGAAAGATCTTCATGGCTCTGAGCCTCATTTCCCAGGAATGGGAATAAACCTGTCCCTGCAGGGTGAGATTGACTGATGTGCACTCCCTCTGAGCATCCAGCTAGGAGATCAGCTGGGTAGTGCCACAAACAGTATCTGTTTCATTCAGAACCACACACAGTACATTTGTTACCTACATGAAAGACACAGGCAAATCCAATAGTTTCAGTGTGTCCAACCGAGCAGATGGACATGGCTTCTCCTTTGCCAAGGAGATGGGAAAAGCCCCAGTAAGGTGCTCACAGCCTGCCTTTCCCATGTGCCAGGCAGAGACACTCCTAGAGAGCTTTACAAATAAGCATATTGTAGTTACTCTTGCATAATGTTACAGTTGCTCAAAATATGAATGCATTAAGAGTTTTGCCCAAATCCTCACTGAAGCAGAGGCCAGATGATGCCACTGCCTTGATTTTCTTGTTTCCTTCTCTCTTCTGGGCAAAATCAGTTTTTCTTCATGTCTAAAATCCAAGCAGCCTGCTAGTGCCCAGAGCTCTCTCCAAAGACAGATAGAAAAAGAGCAAACTACAAAATTACCTCCACATTTCAGTGTAGCTGTATTTTCCCACCAGGCAGAGGAGTTTCCCATCCCAACCAGGGTACACACATCATGCCTGGGGGAGCTCTGGGCCTGTATCCCCTTTCCTCATTCATAACCAGACAGAAATCAGATACATATCTCAGATACAAGCTGCCTGGGAATATGCTCCTGGAGCTGGGGACAGTTGGGCTGAGACAGCTCCAAACTGCAGTTCTGTGTGAGGCACCTCTGATACCTATCAGCTGGAAGGCAGCCTCCCAGCTGATTCATTGAGGGCTTTTTTTCTTTTTCCTTCCTACATATTTTACATGCTTGTTGTGGAGAGAAGAGCATTTCTGGGTACTGGCAGGGGAAGAAGTCCTGGGGAGAGCTCAGGGAGCTGGTAGAGTGGTGATCTTGAGAGAGATCAACAAGGGGGGGATTCTAGCATTCTGGAAAATGAGGGTGGCAAGACATGGGACAGCAGGGGTGAGGATGAGTCTCAAGGCCCAGCAGATGTGAGAAGATGGTTGAATGAGTCAGCGGAAGGTCCAGGAGCTCCCCAGATGTCTCTGCAGGACCTGGAACTGCAAGGGCTATCCAGCAAAGCAGAGGGTGAGTGATGTTCCTATCATCCCCTCCCAAAAAGCAAAATGTTCTCCCACCACACTGCTCAACACAGCTGGCACAAGCCAGTATTGCTGCTGGAGCTGCAGACAACAGGAGCACAAGCCCACGATGCTCCCAGGCAGTGCCCAGTGGTCTGTGGTGAGATCTGGTGGCCTGTGCTCAGGTGTGCAGAGCCACTGGACATGCCCGGCCTCTGGCTGCTGGCCCACATGTGTACAAGTGTCCCTGAGGATCCTGCAGCCCACCCCACCGTGTGTCTTGCACAAATTAGTCCACCTCCATTACTCACACACCTTCATTATGCCCCAGCCACCAGACATGGGACCCATTAATAATGTGATATTTAAGTTGACAGTGAAAGGAAAGGAACAATGTGATCAAGGGAACTAAATCAAAGGTGAAATAATAATAATAATAATAATAATAATAATAAAAAATATATATATATAAAGACAATTAAATTCTCAGAGATAACACTTAAAGTAATTATGAGATAAAGGCAACTGCTTCTAACAACCTCTGTTTGTCAATGCAGTTGACCACAGAGTTGGCTGCAGAGAACTGGCCACAGAAAGTTGTCCCATTTTGAGCGATTAGAGTTGACATCCTTAGAGGTGAAGACCAGGACTGCCCACTGTTGAGAGCTGGCCCTGGTTGCCATGCCACACCCAGAGGCTTCAGAAGTTACCAAGTCCAGCAGAGATGACCCAAAGCACAACCACTGGTCAAAGCAGCTGTTCTGTCTAATCAGTGACAAGGCTCTTCGTCTGGAGTTGGGTCTGACATATTTCAGCTCTCAGTCAACAATCTAATTTCCATACAGAGTGAGCCAGCAGCCTACCTGGAAATCTTTGTGTTGGCATAACTGCTAATTACCCTTGGCATAATGAATATGCAGTAACACAGCCTGTGTTTATTGCGTTGAGCACCAACCTGGGGCTTCTGAGCAGTTAAGGGGCAGGTTGGGGAGATTTTGCCTGGCTAGCAGAGGAGCTGGATCGGTGCAGCAGCTGTTGGATACCATTGTTTTCTCCTTGTAGGGGAGTTGAGCTGACTGAGTCTCATCTGGTTGGCAACTATCCCCCAGAGGAATCTGAAACAAGGACCTGGAAACGTACCCTCCTCCTGGCTCACTGAGGTATGTGGTGGTTTTTTTGTGGCTTTGGGTTGTAGAAAGACTTTGATGTAGAACCCCCAGGACCAGGGGATTTGGCCATCTACTGCCTTGCTAGAATTTTCCAGACAATAGCTGAGTGAGTCAGGTCAGGGGTGGTGGGGAGAAGATGGGAGGTGCATCTGCCTTAGAGTCATAGAGATGTTGGTTGTAAACACCAGCTGGAGGACTTGAATTCAGCCTCCTGCTTGAAGCGGAAGCACTGTCAGCTCTTAAACTGCATTTCATCAGGCTGAACCTTGAGTCACCCATACAATTCATCCTTTGTCACTTCCCAACAACCTGTCTCAGTGCTGTACTACCTGCCTGGGGGCATTTTTTTTATCCTGCTGTCCAACCTGCCTCTCCCAAGTCACAGTCTGTGGCTGCTGCCCTTGGTTATAGTGTCTGACTCTACTGCTGACTCTACCTTGACTTGGTTATCCCTGCCCTTCCGAGGAACTGCAGGCAGCTGCTGGGCTGTCCTTCAGCCTCCCCTTTGCCAGATTCAACAAGCCTGAATCCTTCAACTTGTTTCCTTGTTTCCCATGTCTCTGACCACCTTGAGAGAATGTCTCAGAGCATCTCCTAACTAGTCAAGTCTCATCAGGATTTGGGAGCCCATGTACAGGTTGAAATCCTGGGCCCTAATAAACATAGTGTGGCTTTCCAGCACCTGGACATCTCCATGTCCTGACTGTGTACAAGGGATACAGAGATCTTTGCTGCCCTCTAAAGAGAACAGCCCAGAACAGCACACGCCTCTTCTAAGCACAGCTACAAGCAACATTTCTCTTCCTTGCATGTTGAGGATTTTTGGTGTCTATTTGGCTTTTGCTGCTGTGATTTACTCCTTCCTGAAGACCTGCACTGCTCAATTTACTTAACATCTCTCTGACTATTCATTGCATCTTCCACTGGGACCAAAGACTCAAGAGAAGGTTTCATTGGCAGCTCCATTTCTGCAGTAGAAGTAGTGCCCTCCTCTGATGCTGCTGGTTCAAAAGCCCCTTTTTCTTGTGCTGCAGTCACACGAGGTGTTTGTATTTCCCTGCATTTGGAAAACTACCTCACAGCTTGCCCTGCTGTCAGCAGGAGGTTGGACCACAGTTACTAGGAACTGATAGAGAGAAAACTGAGGGAGCTATCAGGAGAACATTCTTGTGGAGAAAGCAGATCTGGAGTTTGATACACTTTCCCTAGAAAAGTGTTGCAGGTCCTCTTTCCTCATCTATGAATGTCTGGGCTCCCAGCTGGGAGAAGACTGAAGGATCCAACAGGATTGATCCCACTCTGATCTGTACAAGTTGAAGAAAAGGAGGTTTGTCTTCCAGGACAGACCACATGGGAGGTGAACTGCAGGAGGGCTCATTCAGCATCACTCACCTCACCTCTCCATCCAGACAGTGCACAGCTCTGGACAACACGCAGCCACTGCCTACACTGGCATGAAGGGCAGAATTGTGCTGCTTATTGAGCATTAGAGCACAATTTTTATAAAAATCTGTGACATGCAAAAGCATGACCTTGTAGATCCCAGGGATAGGAAGAGAGGTTCCTGGCTTCTTCTGATTATAACAACTCACTGATTGCTGCATTTTTGCTGGACAGTTTTCTATAGTTTAGACACAATCCATTTCTTGAATACACTCAGGAAAGTCTACTGAGATTCTTGATAACTGTGGGCAAGTGGAAGTGGTTGGTTTAATTCTGACTCCTCATTTATCCATAGATTTGTTCACAAACTCATTTTCCTCCACTTCTGAAGGAAACGTGCCCACAGAAGGACTGTACACAGTTTTGGAGGTCCACTCTAAGAGGTAACCCAGGGTAGCTTTTCTTGATACCAGTTACATGGGAAAACCTTCTGCCATCCCAGGCTGGTAAACTGCTCTGCGTGGGATTTCTCCATCTGGCTTTTTGAAATCTTAAACTCTGTTTCCATTGCATTCTTGATGTCACAGCTGGGTAATTACTGTGTCACCTAAGCTGGTGTCTGCTTTGGCTGCTTCCTCTTTCACTGAGGACAGTTTAAGTTCTTTGAGAAGAAAGAGGAACCTCGGTGCTGACCTCCTGTTCTTTTCCTTTCTCTGTAAAGAAGAACTTTTTGTGAGCAGCAGCACTCCAGCCATGACCTGACCCTTCACTCTGGTCAAAGCTGAGGTCCAACAAGGATTGCCTGGGCACCAAGCTCAGTATTTTTCTGTTCTTCTTCAGAAATGTCCATCAAATGCTCTTTTAACTAGACTCATGGAATCCTGTCGCTCCAATATCTTGAGACCTGTTTTCAATGGCCCAGCTCTTGCCCTGACAAAAAGTAGCAGGATCAGGCCCAGAGGGCAGAGCTCGGGGACTGAGCTCTCATTTTCACCAGGGAAGATAGTGATAGGACAAGGTGTGATGGTTTTAAAATGAGAGTTGAGAGATTTAGGTTAGATGTTAGGAAGAAATTCTTCCCTGTAAGGGTGGTGAGGAACTGGCATGGGTTGCCCAGGGAGGCTGTTGATGCCCCATCCCTGGAGGTTTTTAAGGGCAGGTTGGAGGAGGTTTTGTGCAACCTGGTCTAGTGGCTCCCTGCTTATGGCAGGGGGGTTGGGACTTGATGATCTTTAAGGTCCCTTCCAACCTTAATGATTCTATGACTGAAATCCAGTGTGAGCAGCTGCTTCCCAGTGATACTTTTACTGTCTGCAGGAAGGAGCATTTGCTAGATCAGAGAAACTCAGCCCTCAGGGTTCAGACATATGTAGGGTCTAACATGCAGCCTGGGGACTGGGGGTCTGTGTAGAAATAGAAACTTCAGGATAAAATAGCCAAGATAAAATGTTGCCTGCAGCTTTTAATCAGTATTTGTACAGAATATCACCAGTTCTTCTTAACTCTGCTCCAACAAGCAACTTGGGTTGAGAAACCCTTCTCAGACTCCCTTCCTTTTGTCACACCCATTTCTGATGATTCTTGCTAATAATCATTAGCAATAGTTAGTCTCATTTCCACCCCACTAATAATGTAGGAATCCAGCATGTCTTCTCCAGTTGTCTTTAGAGAGACTATAGGAGCCAACCCTTCTCAATCTCTCTGAGGTCAAGAGAGTGCAGCCTACCAACCTTTGTTGTCTGTAACCATCCCCTTAATGCCTTTTATCCACTCCTAAGGGGAGAAAACTGTCCACCAAACCTCCTTTCTGGGCAGATTGGCATCCTGTTTGAACACAGGCTCAGGAGTGCCTGTACAGCAGCAAGCAGAGACCAAGGTGTTGTCCCCAGAACCTGTAGGATGGCATTCATGAGTGCTGTTACAAAGCCTTTGTAACCAGGAAAGGGAAAATGTGCAGGCTGAGCACATCAGTCGTATTCTGAGAGGCTGCAGAAGAGCAGGCTATGAACATCTGTGTGTATTCAGGCACAGGCTGGTTGGTCTAAAGCCTCCAGAGATGTTCTGCCCAGAACACTAACACATGACTTGCACATGACACTGCAAGTCAGCAAACTTGGGAGAAATGCTGAGGAAACAGCAAATAGCCATTGAAACCCCATTTCTGAGCAGGCATGAAAAAACCTCCACTGAACAACAGAAGAAATCCCCTCTTTTCTCTGAGCTCCCCTTTAATGAAAAGGGACAGACTTATGACTGGTTATTTATTGCAGGGGGGACTCTTGAGTGATCAGACTCCTCTTCAGTCCGAGGAGTGAAGCAACAGTTCGGCTGCTTGTTCTGAGGCTGCTCCAAGGTAAGCTCTTGCTCCTTTTCCCACCACTGACTGCTGTATTTAAAGTGCTTCCTTATCTTCAGACTAAATGCATCACACCAAGGAGGGGCTGCAGCTGCTGAGCTCCAACATCACCCCTGTAAGGAGAAAATGAGAGTTTATGCATGACCTGCACTTTGCTGTTCTTAAACATTTTATGTTAGGCAGGGCAAGGACTGAAGGAGTAACAGGAGGAAAGAAACTCATGCAGAGAAAAGTAAAGGTTTTAAGAAGATGAGAGTGACATTTAGAGGAAAAAGACACTGTAAAAGCTGGGAAACTGTCATCACATGTGGTAATCCCTGGTCTTTGAGAAAATCCTTAAATCAGATGGACTCCAGGAAGAGCTTCAATATTCTCAGACCAAACATGGAAGAAAGAACACTGTTCCCAAAGGAATTAAAGTGTCCCACTATTAACTGGCACTCCTAGAAGATGATCCCCCAGATCCTGTTAGGTCTAAAGACCTCAGCAGAGCTGGCCAATGTGTCAGCCCTCTGGAAAAGTCACCAAAACCTGGTGGGATGATCTCTTGGAGTGGCTGGTGGGAGTGCTCACCTGCTGCCCCAGCCAAATGTTGACCCTGGAGAAAGACGCTTGAGGAGAACAGTAAGTGTGTGAAGGCTTGGGGACAGATACACAAGGAGATGTCTGATGGTGAATGCAGATGCTTAATCTTTGAAGATGAATGATTGCCTGGCCAGGAGCCAACACCAGGCATCAGGTTGTGCCTGAATGCCTCTGTCTGCAGCACAGGAGTCTGGCAAAGGTTGAACAAGAGGCCCTGAAGATGCTGAGTGCAGAATGCTCTCCTGACCTGGGGGTGGCTCCTGCAGCCAGGCACCACTTGTGCAGCTCATCTTGCAGCCTCCTTTATCTTAGGAATTCCTGCCTGCTGCTTACAGCCTGCACCAAGCAGCTGGCATTTGGGTTTGTGCAACTCTCCCAGGTGCAACTTCTGGAAAGGGTAGATCTAAGGTCTTGTTTTGGCCCACTGACTGGGACTGGCTCACAGGTGCACGGAAGACTTGATTCAAGGTCCTCAGAAATGCCACTAAGTGAAAATTAAGTTTCAGTTGCCAAGACACCTGGAAAATTCTCATCAAACTGTTGAATTGGATGGGGGAGCCTACTGAGCACCATAACCCTGCCCATGGCCTTGCAAAAGACCTCTGGAAAAACACAGGTCTTGGCTTGACTGCTGGAAAACCTTCCTCCAAAACCAGTTTGAGTAATCTAGCAAAACAGAATTA
>NW_009954308.1:314375-315110 GCF_000747805.2 Chaetura pelagica
AAGTTGGTTTCTGTGTCTCTGAAAGGAAGTTAGTTCTATCTATTTCTGCTTGTGGAGGGTGTAGTGCAAAAGAGTTGCCAGCAGCTTTTGTGCCTGAGCTTGGGCAGGCTCTGTCATGCTGTGGGGAGCACTGTAAGAAGTCACTTCTTGGGGTTCACTCTTCTCAGTTTTCAGCTTCCTGGTCACCCTGTTCCTGAGCCAGTGCTAGTCAAGAGGTAACAGGCCAGATGCCTTGGCTCACAGCAAGGGTATCTCTAGCTCAGTTTCCTGAATGCAGTGGAAAGCAATACATGAGGGTTAGGGGAAAAAAAGTAAGAAAAGGGCAAATGTGCAAGGTGATTTTGCAAGCTTCTCCCAGTCCTCAGCTCAGACACTTCCCCAGGTGGGTGGTGTGTTTTAGAAGCCATGGCAGCTTCCTCCCCAGAAATCCCTCCAGCTTCTCATCCTGCCTTATTTCCAATGCTAGTTATTTAAACATCACTCAGTTAAATCTCTCATAATGAAAATATCAGTGTTATCCCAACACCTGTGGTGCATCTGACAGAAGATAAAGCAGCCTGCATCACTGCCAGCATCACAGGCAGATTTTGAGCAGCTTTCTCTGAACAGAAACATCTTGCTTAGTGCTAAAAATCATGTCAACATCTCAGTAAGGCTAGACAGGACCTGTTTCTGTGGAAGAAATGGAAGTGCCTGCCCCAGCCACTTTTCCTGTTAAAAAAAGCAATCTGCAAA
>NW_009954308.1:315124-319588 GCF_000747805.2 Chaetura pelagica
AGCAGGAATCCTGTGCAACCGTGGGAAGAGCTGTCCCTCAAAACCTGCTTTGCTACAGCAGCAGCCAGGGTACCAGGGAGATAGAGGTGTCATCCCTTGTGCTAACTGCTGGTACCTGCAGGGCCCCTTTCTTGTCTCTAAGTTCACTGTCTGGGGTTGGACAAGCCAAAAATGCAAGCTGAGCAGCAGCACATCCATTTCCCAGTGTCAGCTTTCTGAGAACCAGACTTTCAAGATGGACCACCTTGGTGTAATTGTCTGACCTAACTGTAGAGGAGATTAATCTTGCCGTGAGCAGAGGAGTTAGGGAAGAACTGAATGTCTGTGTGAACTTGGATGGGACCAGAGACATGTAGGAAGCCCAGCATCCCTGTAATTGACCTCCCAAATCCGCTGTGAGGGTGAACCCAGGTTAGCATTGCAGGTGGTTGGGCAAGACATGCTCTGCTGCAGGTTGTCTGCTGTGGAAAGGTCCTCAGAGCAGAAGGGAGCAAGATGGTACACTGAAACATGGGCTTGCAGCCCCTGGGTTGCTTCAGGAATTTTCCCCTAGGGTCAATGCAAAACCACATAAACCCAAGCAAAAATCAACCCAAAAGTGCTGGGATTCAGCACTCTGCCTTCCCTCTGAGCTCATGGCAGCACAGTTAGGCTGGAATAGGTAGCCTTGTTTTTCTCACCATGCCTCAGTTCTTCAAAAACTTTGCTGTGTGAGCTGATGAGACATGGGGTGGGTTTGATTAACTGCTCAGAGGGGTTGACTTCTCCTGCTGCTGCCTCCTCTAGGCACCTAAATCCTAGTTTACATTTCAACCTTTTTCCCCAATTTATTTTTCCATATCCAGAAGGACAGAGGTTGGGCTCTCTTCGGTCTCCCCAAGTCCCCCACCTCTGCCAGCTGTGTCCCACAAGCACACAAATTACCCCAGGTCATTATGAGCTTTCTCTAAGTTGAATGTCTCTTTGCTTTTGCCCTCCAGGTGATCAAGAGCCCTTGAGGTGGAATCCTTCCCCGCAATGCTGCTGCTGCTGCTGCTGCAGGTCTTGACCAGCTGCCTCTGGCTGGGACATGGCGAGGTAGTGACATCCTTGCAAAGTTCATGCCCTCAGTTTTTCTTCCAGAAAACACCCCCGAATTCAGCCCTAACACCTCAAAACCCAGCCTGGATCTGCCAGCGTTATGGGAACAAGTATTACTTTGCCACCCTGTATGACAGGAACCAGCGTATTCCTGTGTACTCTGCTTACCTCTATCAGCCTGGACCTGGCAAGAGACCTAACACATGGTTGGTGGAGCCCCAGGTGAGTGTCCTCCCTTGTAGCATGTCACTAAAAGGTGACCTGCAGCATCTAACCACTTTTTCCCACCACCCTCTGCCCCACTGCTCAAACGGACCCACTGGTTGGGTTTCAACTTTAAACACCTTCACCACACAATTCCTATGATGTGTCTGAGCCATCAGCAGGAGAATGAGATGAGTCATATCCTAAAAGTGCCCATTTTTCTGCATTGACCTTATAGGAATATTAACTCACTTTTTATTATATTACATTATGAAATCAGGCATTTCATACACTTGAGATTAAAAAAAGATGGTTGGTTGACACTCAGAGACTTCTGTTCTAGGAAAGCTTGCTCCATGACTCCCATCACCAATACTAATGTCTTCTTCTCTTCTTTACCTGTCAAGCTGATGGGTCCAAATTATCCAAAAACTATGGAAAAAGAGTGGACCCTCTTAAATCATTTCAAAGTCAGCTTAGAGCAACTCAGCAAGAGCCAAGCTGTCCTCCAAGACTACAAGAACCTGACAGGTTTAAACCGTGGTCATCTGAACCCCAGTGGCCATCATGGCAACTCCAGCAGCAGGAGGGCTACCTTCACCCTGACCAACATAGTGCCTCAGGATGTGAAACTCAATGGAGGAGCTTGGAATAACTACGAGCAGCAAACGATGATGAGAATGACCAAGGGCTGTAAAACCACCTATGTCGTTGTGGGTGCTGTGCCTGGGAACAAATATATTGCCAACAGAAGGGTTAATGTACCCAGTTACATCTGGTCAAGTGCCTGCTGTGAGGTGGACGCCAACAACAGGAAGGCCTGGGGGGTCATTGCTGAGAACAACAGAAATGAGGTCCAGCTCCTCACACTGGGGGAGCTGGAGGACTCACTGACTGTGCTCTATGGGAGGGGCTCAGTTTCTCTGTTTCACGGTGCGTGTCCCCGGGAATAAGCTCCATTTCACATCCCAGGTGTAAAAGGCCCAGGAGCCATCACCACTAAGATCATCACCTCATGCCTTTGCAGCATTTGTCCTGCTTCCTTCTCTAGTGCTTTCCCAACTCTGTCTCTCTGAGCACCTTCTCCCCTGAAGAAAGCGAGAAAGAGGTCAGCAGAGCCTCCAGCTGGTTTGCTTTGCTGCCTGTCCTTGGAGAGAGATCTCAGGGAGGAGTCCTTGCCATGGCCACTTTGGAGGAGCAGTTTGGGTAACAGCCCATGAGCAAGGAAATCAGAGGTTGTCACTGAGACAAGAGGGGCTTTGCCTTTTCCCCCTTTTTTCTCCATGCCCATACACAGATTGGAGTTTCTTGATGTTCTTGTTAGATACCACAGATGATGTGCTGACTTGCACCTCATCTGCTCAGAAAGCATATCTATGGTGGCTGAGATTGCCCAGAGAGGTTATGAATTCTCCCTCTATGGTGATACTCAAGCTACAATAGGACACAGTCCTGGACAACCTGCTCTAGCTGACTCTGCTTGAGCAAAGGTCTGGACTAGAGGACCTTGAGAGGTGCTTCGCACCCTCAACAATTCAGTGGTTTTGTGATTCATCCTGAACTCATATGAAGACCAGGCTTCTGTACATTTACTAATAGGTTTTGGGTTGCTTGCTTTTGGACCATGTGCCTTGAGAGCAGAAGCTGAGGTATCAGAGAACCAAGCTCAGGGGTCAGATGTACACAGGTTTTGACCAGTCAAATAGAAATGTCTGTGATGCTCTGGTTGTCTGTTTTTATTCTCTGCTCAGCTTCTGAACCTTTGCTGTAGATTTATGAATAACTGACTTTGCAAATTACATGAAATGGGTACATAAATAATGGGTATGAATAAATAATTTTCTGGAGGATATTCAATGGGTGTCAAAGATGAATGTATGCCAAATAATTTCGTGTCTGAACAGTTCACAATATATATTATTGTGAATCATAGTGTAACATTCCATGTAAAGAAGAATTTGCTTCCCAGAAAAATTTCCTTTACTTGTAATAACCTAGCAAGGCTGCAATGCCCACAACATCCTTGCAGGAAGCTGGCTGTCCAACTCCAAGCTGAAGATGCCACAACGTCTACCAAATGTCACCATCAAACTCCAGTTACTTTTCCTAGGAATTTGCATGAGCAAAGTGGCTTATGGTGCAAACAGCTTGTACAAACTGTCTCCCTTACAGAGGTACCACCTTGAGCCTGACCTGCTCAGCTCAGGCTGTTCATCAGCCTCCCAGGTCTCATCGGTGACCCAGCACAAGCCTCTTTGAAGGGTGCACAGAAACACGAGGTGAGGTTCAGGTGCAAAGTCAGACACCTGCCTGCAGGTGTCTCCATGTGTGCTGGGTTTCTGAGCTCTGACTGCTGCTCAGCTTCATAAACAGGGCCACCCTGGGCCTCTGGAGATGCCCTGATGTGTGCAAGGCATTCAGTGGGGCTGGCTGATCTGCTGCAGGATGCCTGGGGACACCTGCACCCATGTGGGCCAGCAGCCAGGGGCCAGGCGTGTTCCCAAAGGCATCTCCAGTGCCTGTGGACACCTGAGCACAGGCCACCAGATCTCACCACAGACCACTGGGCACTGCCTAGTAGCATCAATGACTTGCACTCCTGTTTGCAGCTCCAGCAGCAATAGCACTGGCTTGTGTCAGCTGTGTTGCTCAGTGAGGTGGGAGAACATTTTGCTTTTCAGGACAACATGGTAAGAATATCACTCTGCTCCTTGTATGGCATCCCCTCTAAACACTTCACCAATCTTGTGGCCTTCCTCTGCACACTTTCTAGTAGTACCTCCTAATAGTCCTTTTTGTACTGTAGTGCCCAAAATTTCCCTCGGCTTCTCCTCATAAGACTGGTGTTCCTGACCCTTCACCAGCTCTATTGCCCTTCTCTGGACTCACTCCAGCACCTCAATGTCCTTCTTGTAGTGACAGGCTCAAAACTTACCCCAGGATCTGAGTTGCAGCCTCACTAGTGCCAAGTACAAAGGGAAAATCACTTCCCTAGATTTTCAGGACACACTATTGCTGGTACAACCCAAGATGCTGTTTGGCTTTCTTGGACACCTGGCCACACTGCTGGCTCATATTCAGCTGGGTGAAAAGCAGCACCCCCAGGTCCCTTTCCTACTGGCAGCTTTCAAGCCCCTCTTTCCCCAGCCTGAAGCAGTGCATGGGGCTGCCGTGACTCAA
>NW_009954308.1:320519-325813 GCF_000747805.2 Chaetura pelagica
TTTCCCAAGCCTGAAGCAGTGCATGGGGCTGCTGTGACTCAAGTGCAGGACCCAGTACTTGGCCTTGTAGAACCTCATGCAGCTGACCTCAGCCCATTGATCCAGCCTGTCCAGGTCCCACTGAAAAACCTTCCTACCCTCAGGCAGACCAACACTCACACCCAACATAACACCATCTGCAGACTTATTGAGACTGCACTCAATTCCCTCATCCAGATCATAGGTGAAGAAGTTGAACAGAACTGGCCCCAACACTGAGCCCTAGGCAACAAATAGTGCTTGTAATTGGCTGCAACCTGGATCTGACCCTGTTTATCACAACTCTCTGGCACAGCAATCCAGCCAGTTTTTGACCCAGATAAGAGTACACGTGTCTAAGCCATGATCAGCCAGCTTCTCTAGGAGAATGCTGTGGGAGACAGTGTTAAAGGAAGACACCATGCACAACCTTTCCCTCACCTACTCTACTAATCATAGAATGAGTCTCTCTTGAGCTCAAGTTAAGGACTTGCAGTCTAAGATCAACCAAAAGATACTTTAGAACACTGGGATGGGTGGTGAGGGATTCTGGGGCACAGGTTATCTTTTTGTCTCTTCTTCCAGTTGCAGGCAATGACACAGGGATGAACAGGTGAATACAGTCTGTTAATAAGTAGCTTTGTAGCTGGTGTCATCACAACGAGTTTGGCTCTTTTGTCAGTGGGATGGGCTATACAGCACCAGGCTTGCTGGCCCTTCATAGAAAACATCTTTCTCAAAGGGGAAGAGGGTCTTTGAGCAAGAGATTGTGGGGCTGATTGATAGGGCTTTAAAGTAGGTTTGAAGGGGGACGGGGATGTAACAAGACATGTTAGTGAGGCCTCTGGGTGTAGTAGCCCAGCATCTGTGGGGCAATGTGCTAGCATGTTTGGAGAATCTGAAGGCCTACCACCCCTCAAAACTGAAAACTAAGTGCTCCACTCCCTCTCTGTAATGCTGATACACCAATGCAGCCAGTATGGGGAATAAGCACGAGGGACTGGAGATCTGCACAAGGATATGATATAATTGCAATTACTGAGATGTGGTGGGACAGCTCCCATGACTGGAATGTTGTTGCGGATGGCTAGGTATGCTTTAGGAAAGATAGACCAACAAGGTGACACGGTGGAGTTGCTCTTTATGTGTGAGAATGCATTGACTTCTACCTAGGAGTGGAGGAAGAACGTGTTGAAAGCTTGTGGGCAAGAATTAGATGACATATAAATGTGGGGGAGACTTGTGAGTGTCTGCTATAGACCAAACCATTAAGGTGTTGATGAGGCTTTCTACAGTCAACTGGAAGTAGCCTCTAGATCTAGAGCCTTAGTGCTTATAGGTGACTTCAGTCACACTGATATTTGTTAGAAAACCCAAACTACCAGGCATACTCAGTCCAGAAGACTCTTGCGGTGCATTGATGATAACTTCCTGGTGCAGGTAGTGGAAGAAACAATGAGGAGAGATTCACTGCTGGACCTTGTATTAATGAACAAAGAAGGTCTGATTGGGGATGTTAAGATGAAGGACAGCCTTGCCACAGCAATCATGACATGGTAGAGTTCAGTATTTTAAAAAGAAGAAGCAGGGCAATAAAAAGGATTGCAACCTTGGACTTCTGGAGGGCTAACTTTGTACTCTTCAAAGATCTACTTGCAGGAACCCCACAGGTTAAGACTCTAGAAGGTAGAGGGACCCAAGAGAGTTGGTTACTTTTAAAATATCACTTCCTCCAAGTTCAAGATGCCTCAAAGCTCAAGCTGTGTCCTTTCTTTGCAATTTCAGCACCTTCTGGCCAATTTCCATGTTGATGACATAACCCGTTCATTGCCACCAAGTTTCATTTCCATTTCCAACACCACAAACTTGCATTCCAACAATGTTGAGACATCTTGATGCCACAAAGTCAGCTTCTCACACCACAGGATCCAGGTTAATGCAGACACCAACCCACCACCCACCATCGATGAAGGAAGCATTGGTGTGTCAACAATTACAGGAGTTTGACTCGTACAAATTGATTGGCCCAGAGGCCATTCACCTGAGGTTGTTGAGAAAGCTGGTTTTTGTCATTGTAAAGTCACTCTCTATAATCTTTGAGAAGTTGTGGAGATTGGGAGACAGTCCCAAAGACAGGAGGAAGGCTAATATCACCCCATCTATAAAAATGGTTGAAAGGAGGACCCAGGTCCCTGGGAAATTCATGGAGGGGAGAGCATTTCTGGGTTCTTCCAGGGGATAAGGTCCTGGGGATAGCTCAGGGATCTGATTGAGGAGGGACTCATGAGGGTGTTTGGGAAGTGAGAGATTGCAACATCCTGGAAAGTGAGGGTGTCAGGACATGGGATGGACAAGCATGAATGAGGATGAGTGTGGTTTCAAGACCACACTCTTGGTCTTGAAGCCACTTGGGGAAGAGGTGGTTGACCGAGTCAAAGGAAGTTCCATGAGCAACCCCAAAGGTGTCTGCAGAGGCTCCTCATCCTGAAATAGCGCTGGTGGCTTCACGCAATCAGTGTTTTGTGTCAGCATTTGAGCTGAGGAGCAAAAATGCATCAGGGCAGGAGACTTGGGATTTAAGAGGCTTTCTAACAAAAGGGTATGTGATGGTGTTCCTACCATGTCATCTTAAAAAGCAAAATATTCTCCCACCTCACTGAGCAACACAGCTGGCACAAGCCAGTGCTATTGATGCTGGAGATGTAAACAACAGGAGCACAAGTCTATGATGCTATCAGCCACTGTTGTGGGCATTAGGGCATCATTAGTAGAGGAAATGTCAGTGGGAAGCAAATTATGGATTACATGGAAGGTGATGTGATCAGCACTGGAGAAAAATACTTCATATTGTAAAGTGCTCACACACTATTTTGCACACCTTTATTTTTAACAGCCATCATATATATTTTGCAAATTCAGTTATACCTAAATCTGCAGAAAGGGTTTAGAAGCAGAGCAGTGAATGAAAGTATCAAACCAGTGTATCAGAGACGCTTCTTTTGACTGGTTAAAGCCTAATGTATATCTGATCCCTGAGCATGGTTTTCTGACACCTCAGCTTGTGCTCTCAAGGCATATGGACCAGAAGAAAGAAAAGCAAGACCCAGTAGTACATTTACATAAGCCTGGTCTTCACAGAAGTTCAGGGAGAGAGAGACCAGTGATTTATGTAGCTTATTTCCTGCCTTCTTCTTGTTCTTCCCGCATGTAGTCTTCAAAGATGGACTGTTCCTGCTCCTTTCCCCCTTCCTGTCTCCCTTTAGCCCTTGCTGTGATCATTGGCTGCATTGCTCAGAATGCCTTTCTGGGACTATTCTACAATCCTAGGAATTGTTGAGGTTGGGAGGCAGCTCTCGGGTTCCTCTAGTGCAGAGCCCTGCTAAACCAGGGTCAGCTAGAGCAGGCTGTCCAGCACTGTGTCCAGTGAGTGTCAGAGTATCTCCAGAGATGGAGATTCCACAACCTTTCTGGGCAACCTCAGCCACCTGAGACTGTTGTGTAAAAGGGTATGAGTCTGCAAGGTGGCTGAGGAAAGCCCTCCCAGTGAGTCAGGAGGTTCAGAAAGGGTCCTCTTGCTATCTGGACCTCTCTCAGAGGGAAATATAGGAGTGACTGGGCCCACTCCAAGTCCCACACTTGGTCAGTGGTTTCTATCTAAAGCATTGTGTGTGTATCCACCAATCAGAGTCAACATTTGGCTTTCTCAGAGACCCAGCAAGGAACTTCACTGAGACTGGTTTGCAAAGTTGCAAAGGTAGGTATTTTATTAAGGCCACAGATATAACATGCTTGGAACTGCTGTTGGTAAATAAACTCACTGCATTGGCACTAAATGTCTCAGAGCTGGCTAAATAATTAGTTAAACTACAGTAACAATTCCCCAGGGTATCATTCACAAAGCAGAGGAGGGAGCAACTTTGTACCAAGGAGGAGTCCCTGCCTGGGGAGGAGAGAGGCCTGGACATGTTGACCTGTCCAGAAATAGTTGAGATTCTTCTCCTCAACAACAGATGATTCCAAAGGCTAAAGAGCATAAAGTTTTTGACAAAGGGTGACTTGCTGATATCGTGTGTGCTGAATGGTTCCTAGCAGGCTGCTGGTGCTACCAATGAGCAGGGGTGGGGGAGGAAGCATAACCAACCCTTGCTACAGGTATGGACTCCTTTTCAGCCATGTTGGCACAACTCTGGCTGTCCATCTTTGCCTCTGGCTGTTGTTTGAAAAACCATCTGGCTACAGGAACCCCTACTCTATCCCAGCAGTCATGAGATTTACTGGGGCACAACATTTCTGAATTGCCAGGGTGTAAGAAGCTTCCAACATCTGGACTGGATCTTGGCTTTGAGAAACCAGTGGTTCATCCTTGGCCCCTGCTCATTTTCAGGAAGAAAGAAGAGCACTAACTTAGCCTGCTTCCCTATTCCCAAGCTGATACAAGATAAGCACATCAATTTGGGATGATTCTGGCCCATTTTCCCACCATAGACCCATAGCCTTTCTGAACAGGTGAGGACAAGTCAGCAGGCCATTTTCAAGGATACCTAACCAGGACAGCAAGGAACTCCAATCTGTGTATGGGCATGGAGGAAAAAGGGGGAAAAGGCAAAGCCCCTCTTGTCTCAGTGACAACCTCTGATTTCCTTGCTCATGGGCTGTTACCCAAACTGCTCCTCCAAAGTGGCCATGGCAAGGACTCCTCCCTGAGAGCTCTCCAAGGACAGGCAGCAAAGCAAACCAGCTGGAGGCTCTGCTGACCTCTTTCTCCCTTTCTTCAGGGGGAAGGTGCTCAGAGAGACAGAGCTGGAAAAGCACTAGAGAAGGAAGCAGGACAGATGCTGCAAAGGTGAAGCTGCTCGTGCTGATGGCTCCTGGGCCTTTTACACCTGGGATGTGAAGTGGAGCTTAGTTCCGAGGACAGTCACTGTGGAACAGAGAAACTGAGCCCCTCCTATATAGATGTGTCAAATTCCCCTCCAGCTGCCCCAGTGTGAGGAGCTCGACCTCATTTCTGCTGTTCTCAGCAATGACCCCCCAGGCCTTCCTGTTGTTGGCATCCACCTCACAGCAGGCACTTGACCAGATGTAACTGGGTACATTAACTCTGTTTGCAAGTCTTCTGTTCCCTGGCACAGCACCCGCGACGACATAGGTTGTGGCACAGTTCCTGGTCATATTTCTCATTGTGGTCGTCTCATATACTCTCCACTTACCTGAGTTGAGTGAGCTATTCTGGGGTACTGCATTGGTAAGGGTGAAGGTTGCTTCTACACTGATGG
>NW_009954308.1:327935-330080 GCF_000747805.2 Chaetura pelagica
CCCCTCCCCATGCCCCGGCCAGAGCCAGCTGGTCAAGACCTGCAGCAGCAACAGCAACATCATTGCAAGGAGGTTCTGTCTGAAGGGCTCTTGCTCACCTGGAAGGCAAATGCAGAGGGACACTCAACTTGGAGAAAGCTCATCATGGTCTGAGGTCATTTTTGTGTTTGTAGGACAGAGCAGGCAGAGGTGGAGGAATCTGAGAGACCAAGGAGGGGACAACTTCTGCCCTTCCAGATCTTTAAAAATAAACTGGGGAGAAAGGTTGAAACGTAAACAAGGATTTAGGTGCCTAGAGGAGGCAGCAGTGGGAGAAGTCAGCCCCTCTGAGCAGTTAATCAAACCTTCCCCATGTCTCATCAGCTCACACAGCAAAGTTTTGGAGGAACTGAGCCATGGTGAGAAAAGCAACAAGGCCACCTATTCCAGCCTAACTGTGCTGCCAAGAGTTGAGAGAGAAGGGAGAGTGTTGAATTCCAGTACTTTTTGGTTTTGGTTTGGGTTGAGTTTTGCTGCACTGAGTCTGGGGGAAAGAGCCTGAAGCAACACAGGACTGGATGCCCCTACTTCAGTGTACCATACTGCTTCAAGTAGCTCCCCACAGAAAGGACCTGCAGCTGGACACATGCTTTGCCCAACCACCTGCAATGCTGAGCTGCAGTTGAGTCTCACAGGAGATTCTAAGGGCAATCACAAGGATGCTGGGCTTTCTACATGTCCCTGGTCCCATCCAAGTTCACACAGACATTCAGTTCTTCCCTAACTGCCCTGCTCACAGCAGGATTAATGTGCCCTACAGTTAGGACAGATGACTAAGCCAGGGTGGTCCAGCCTGAAGCCCTGCCTCTTTGCTGCCTTAGAACATGTTTGTTCAGCCTGGAGGAGACTGAGAGGGGATCTCATTAAAGCTCTTAAATGTCTAAAAGGCAGGAAGGTCAGGAAGATGAGGCCAGACTTTTTAAAGTGGTGTCCAGTGACAGGACAAGGAGCAATGGTCACACACTGGAACACAAGTGGTTCAACCTAAACATAAGGAAAAGCATTGTTACTGTAAGTTTAACAGGGCAGTGGAACAGGATGCCTAAAGGAGTTGTGGAGTCTCCATCCCTGGAGATATTTAAAAGCTTCCTTGATGCCATCATGTGCAACCTACTGTAGGTGAACCTGCTCTGTCAGGAGGGTTGGAATGGACAATCTCCAATGGTCCTTTCAAAACTCTATCATTCTGTGATTGGGAAATGGGTGTTCGGCTTCTCAGCTTGCATTTTGGCTTGTCCAACCCCATAGTGAACTTAGAGACAAAAAAGGGGCCAGCAGATGCCAGCAGCAAGTACAAGGGATGACACATCTATCGCTCTGGTACCCTGGTTGCTGTTGTAGCAAAGCAGGTTTTGAGGGACAGCTCGTCCCATGGTTGCACAAGATTCCTGTTGTTCCACATCTTTAGCTTTGCTGATGTTGTTTCTTGTACAGTAAAGGGCACTGTACAGGAATTTCTAGGTTCTTTTTTTCCTTGCCCGGGTGTAGACATGATTTCTATCAGTCAGCAAACACCTCTAAATCTGCCTGTGATGCTGGCAGTGATGCAGGCTGCTTTATCTTCTGTCAGATGCACCACAGGTGTTGGGATAACACTGTTATTTTCATTATGAGAGATTTCACTGGGTGGTGTTTAAATAACTAGCATTGGAAATAAGGCAGGATGAGAAGCTGGAGGGATTTCTGGGGAGGAACTCGCCATGGCTTCTAAAACACACCACCCACCTGGGGAAGTGTCTGAGCTGAGGACTGGGAGAAGCTTGCAAAATCACCTTGCACATTTGCCCTTTTCTTACTTTTTTCCCCTAACCCTCATGTATTGCTTTCCACTGCATTCAGGAAACTGAGCTAGAGATACCCTTGCTGTGAGCCAAGGCATCTGGCCTGTTACCTCTTGACTAGCACTGGCTCAGGAACAGGGTGACCAGGAAGCTGAAAACTGAGAAGAGTGAACCCCAAGAAGTGACTTCTTACAGTGCTCCCCACAGCATGACAGTGCCTGCCCAAGCTCAGGCACAAAAGCTGCTGGCAACTCTTTTGCACTGCACCCTCCACAAGCTGAAATAGATAGAACTAACTTCCTTTCAGAGACACAGAAACCAACTT
>NW_009954308.1:332240-338808 GCF_000747805.2 Chaetura pelagica
GATGCTCATTCAGCACCACAAACAGAACCCTGGGATGTAGGTGGCTCTGCTCCCCATGCTCTGTTTTTTTCAGGGATACTTTGTCTACAGACGTCCTGGTTTGAGCCAGGATGGAGCCAGGATATTTTTAATGATTTTTTTTTTTTCTGTAGTGAACATTTTTAAGCAGGAAGTTTCAGAGCTAGTGAACTGATTGCACTTGGATGTTTATGTTACTGCCAAGACACCAAGACA
Organism: Chaetura pelagica; assembly: GCF_000747805.2. Classification (NCBI taxonomy): domain Eukaryota; kingdom Metazoa; phylum Chordata; class Aves; order Apodiformes; family Apodidae; genus Chaetura; species Chaetura pelagica. The sequence continues at coordinate 332,475 of NW_009954308.1, forward strand.
CTATGCTCTGCTTATTGAAACTGCTACTTTGGATGCTAAAGGAGTAGAAGAGTTGTATCTGCAGTCCTCCCACAGGGAGGAGCAGACTAGACAGAGGACAAATTTGGCAAACCAAAGTGTTCCATACCATATTGAATTCAGGGATCTGGTGGCAATTACAGAGACATGGTGGGACAGCTCACATGACTGGAGTGTGGTCATGGATAACTGTGTCCTGTTTAGGAAAGGCAGGTCAACAAGACAAGGTGGTGGAGTTTGTTTTCACCTGGAGGGGAGTTCAGTACACCTGGAATTGACTGCCCCAGGGGTGGAAACACAGCTCATCCATTTGCCATGGACTGGTCCACACTACACTGGAGAAGGGTGGAGCTCCAGAACACCTGCAGTACAAGGATGACATCATTGTGTGGGTGACACACCAGAATGAGTCTTTGAGGAAGGTAAAAAAATCATCCCAATTATTCTGGATGTTGGTTTTGCTGTAAAAAGAGACAAGGTCCTACACAAGAGATTCTGCTCCCAGGAATTAGATGTCAAGATGGACGTTGCCAGGTCCCAGTGGATGAGATTGACAAAAATAACAGCTATGGCCCAATCAACTACCAAAAAGCACTCTCAAGTCATTTCAGGGACTGTTGTTTTCTGGAGAATGCACATTCCATGTAACAGTGAAATTGTGAAAGCTCTCTATGAGGTGATCCAAAAGAAGAGTGGCTTTAAATGGGGTCCTGACCAACAGAAAGCTTTTGATAAGATTAAAAAGGAGATTGTATAGTCAGTGGCCCTTGGATCAGTTTGAACAGGGCCAGACATCAAGAATGTTCTCTACACCGCAGCCGGACACAACAGTCCCAACTGGAGCCTCTGGCAGAAAATACCAGGGGACACTCAAGGTCAGCCCCTGGGATTCTGGAGCTGAAGCTACCGAGGTTCTGAGACCAACTGCATGTCAACAGAAAAGGAGATACTTGCAGCATATGAAGGAGTTAGAGCCACTTCAGAAGTGACCAGCAGCGAAGTGCAGCTCCTCCTGGCCCCCCGATCACCAGTACTGAGCTTCCTGTTGCAGAGTAATGTTTTTCATCATCACATCATGCCACTGACGCTACTGTCCTGGACAGAACGCATGACAGACAAAAGGTATATAAGCAGCAATCAAGATTTATTGCATATAATGTCAGGGTCTTAACAACTGGATGGGAGGCACAGGTATAGCAGAAGCGTAGGGGAATTGGGAGACAAGAGCGGAAGCGCAGTTTGGAAACTGATCTATGTTGTGTTTTCATCCAGGTATGGTTGTAAGAGTATGTCTTTACTTGTTAACACAACTTCTTTATTAAGCCTCCTTTGATTTCTGCTCTTGGAAGATGGTTGTCTATTAGGGCCCAGGATTTCACCGTGTAGGTGGGCTCCCAAATCCTGTGGAGGCTTGGCTGGTTTGGAGATGCTCTTGTCCCAAAAGTGGGGTCTGCTACCTGGCGTACAAGAAGCCAGTCCACACACAGAGTCAAGATATTTGCTTTAATATCCAGTTCTGTGCAGAAAAGAGTAGTATTCCACAAAGCAATCTCAGTTTCCTGAAACACAAGTGCTACTTTTCTACCCCAGAAAATGTGAGGAAGAACTTTATCTCTAACATTATTCGATCACGGGCACACACAGTTGGGCAGCTAATGCCTTGCTTCCATTTAAAGTGGCAATGCTCAAGACTTTGATTGCACATGCTGGAAGAGTAAGGGGTTTGTTGTTAGTAGGGGTCCCTCTGGCCTGTGGCTGTGAATTTCAGAATGCTAATGGCTCATTAATGTATTAATATGGTGATTTCAATTACTCAAGTTGTTTTTCCCCAGTGCTCAAGGCTGTAACCAAGATAAGCTTTGGGAAGTGTTTCTCTCCGTCCCTTTCATCTGTTTTGCAGGTGTCCTGTAGGTCTGTCTCAAGGCTAGGCTGTTGACTATTTGGGGTGTGCTTTTCTCAAAGTGGAGTATCTTTTTGTCTAATTCTTACTGATTCACTGTTACCTAGGCCTTGGTTTTATTCCGTGTGTCCCTTATATTCTCTTAAATGTGATCTTTTCCCAAATGTGATTTTTCCCCCAAATTGTAGAGTTAATAACTGACAACAATCCCAGATATGATGCCAAGGTGGTCAGAATCATGGGATATGCAGCTTAGGAAAACAGATAGAAGGATTCAGGCTTGTTGAGTCTGGCAAAGGGGAGGCTGAAGGGCAGCCTACTAGCTGACTAGAGCTCATCCAAAGACCAACCATAGCAAAGACAAACTCTATTGTGTAGAGCCAGACACTATAACCAAGGGCAGCAGCCACAGGCTGTGGCTTGGGAGGTGAAGATTGGACATCAGGACAAAAAAAAATTGCTTCCAGGCAGGTAGCACAGCACTGAGACAGGTTGCTGGGAAATGAGAAGGGATGAATTGTGGAGGTGGCTCAAGACTTAGCTGGGTGAAATCACAGCTAAGCCCATTCAGAGCTGACTGTGATTCCACTTCAATCAGGAAGTTGAACTTGTGTCCTCCAGCTGATGCTTTCCAGCTAACTTTCCTCTGACCCTGTTGTACTTGTAACCTTCTCTCTTCTCCCCTCACTCTTGGCCTGGCCCAGAGGTTCCTGAAATATGTGGATTACATGGAAGATAACATTGTGATCAGCATTGGAGAAAAATAATTCATATTGTAAATTCCTCAGACATTGAATTATTTTGCAGACATTGATCTTTGACACTCATTATATATATTGTGCAAAGTCAATGATCCATAAATCTGCAGAAGGGGTTCAGAAGCAGAGCACAGAATGAGACTATCCAACCAGTGTATCATGGTGTATTTCTTTTGACTGGACAAAACCTGCTGTACCATGTTGATCCCTGAGCAGGGTTGTCTGTCACCTCAGCTCATGCTTTCAAGGCACATGGTCTAAAAGGAAGCAAACCAAGACCCACTAGTAAATGTACATGAGCCTGGTCTTCACATGAGTTCATGTGAGGGAGACCAGTGATTCAAGTATGCTCTTTCTTTCCTTACTTTTTTCTTTTTTCCTACAAACAGATTCAAGAGAACAGGGTTGTTCCTCCTCTGCTCACTTGTCTTTCTCCTTTCCACCTTCCTCTCTCCTGTGGTCACTGGCTGTGTTGCTCAGAGTGTATTTCTAGGATGATCCTACAATCCTAGGAATTGTTGAGGTTGGTGTCCAGTGAGTGTCTGAGTATCTCCAGAGATGGAGACTCCACAACCTCTCTGGGCAACCTCAGCCACCTGAGACTGTTGTGTAAAAGGGTATGAGTCTGCAAGGTGGCTGAGGAAAGCCCTCCCAGTGAGTCAGGAGGTTCAGAAAGGGTCCTGTTTGCAAAGTTGCAAAGGTAGGTATTTTATTAAGGCCACAGATATAACATGCTTGGAACTGCTGTTGGTAAATAAACTCACTGCATTGGCACTAAATGTCTCAGAGCTGGCTAAATAATTAGTTAAACTACAGTAACAATTCCCCAGGGTATCATTCACAAAGCAGAGGAGGGAGCAACTTTGTACCAAGGAGGAGTCCCTGCCTGGGGAGGAGAGAGGCCTGGACATGTTGACCTGTCCAGAAATAGTTGAGATTCTTCTCCTCAACAACAGATGATTCCAAAGGCTAAAGAGCATAAAGTTTTTGACAAAGGGTGACTTGCTGATATCGTGTGTGCTGAATGGTTCCTAGCAGGCTGCTGGTGCTACCAATGAGCAGGGGTGGGGGAGGAAGCATAACCAACCCTTGCTACAGGTATGGACTCCTTTTCAGCCATGTTGGCACAACTCTGGCTGTCCATCTTTGCCTCTGGCTGTTGTTTGAAAAACCATCTGGCTACAGGAACCCCTACTCTATCCCAGCAGTCATGAGATTTACTGGGGTCACAACATTTCTGAATTGCCAGGGTGTAAGAAGCTTCCAACATCTGGACTGGATCTTGGCTTTGAGAAGCCAGTGGTTCATCCTTGGCCCCTGCTCATTTTCAGGAAGAAAGAAGAGCACTAACTTAGCCTGCTTCCCTATTCCCAAGCTGATACAAGATAAGCACATCAATTTGGGATGATTCTGGCCCATTTTCCCACCATAGACCCATAGCCTTTCTGAACAGGTGAGGACAAGTCAGCAGGCCATTTTCAAGGATACCTAACCAGGACAGCAAGGAACTCCAATCTGTGTATGGGCATGGAGAAAAAAGGGGGAAAAGGCAAAGCCCCTCTTGTCTCAGTGACAACCTCTGATTTCCTTGCTCATGGGCTGTTACCCAAACTGCTCCTCCAAAGTGGCCATGGCAAGGACTCCTCCCTGAGAGCTCTCTCCAAGGACAGGCAGCGAAGCAAAGCAGCTGGAGGCTCTGCTGACCTCTTTCTCCCTTTCTTCAGGGGGAAGGTGCTCAGAGAGACAGAGCTGGAAAAGCACTAGAGAAGGAAGCAGGACAGATGCTGCAAAGGTGAAGCTGCTCGTGCTGATGGCTCCTGGGCCTTTTGCATCCAGGATGTGAAGTGGAGCTTAGTCCCGAGGACAGTCTCTGTGGAAGAGGGAAACTGAGCCATTCCCATACAGGTCAGTCAACCTCTCCTCCAGCTCCCGCAGACTGAGTTCCTCGACTGCATTCTTGTTGTTCTCAGCAATGAGCCCCCAGGCCTTCCTGTTGTTGGCATCCACCTCACAGCAGGCACTTGACCAGATGTAACTGGGTATATTAACTCTTCTGTTGGCTATATATTTTTTCCCAGGCACAGCACCCGTGACGACATAGGTGGTTTTACAGTCCTTGGTCATTCTCATCATCGTTTGCTGCTCGTAGTTCTTCCAAGCTCCTCCACCGAGTTCTGCATCCTGAGGCACTATGTTGGTCAGGGTGAAGGTAGCCCTCCTGCTGCTGGAGTTGTTATGATGGCCACTGGGATTCAGATGACCACGTTCTAAGCCTGTCAGGTTCTTGTAGTCTTGCAGGATAGCTTGGCTGTTGCTGAGTTGCTCTAAGCTTACACTGAAGTTCTTTAAGAGGGTCGACTCTTTTTCCATATTTTTTGGATAATTTGGACCCACCAGCTTGACAGGTAAAGAAGAGAAGACATTAGTATTGGTGATGGGAGTCATGGAGCAAGCTTTCCTAGAACAGAAGTCTCTGAGTGTCAACCAACCATTTTTTTTCATCTCAAGTGTATGAAATGCCTGATTTCATACAGTTTCTTAAAACCCCTACAAAGAAAGATGTGTTGGAAAAATGATCCTAGAGGTGAGGTTTCCCTGGGAACCTCTGCCTTCCCTGGAACTGGGCATATGGATTTCTTCTTTGGCTCCTTTGCAGCTACATTCCCCACTGCTCCTGTGAAGCTAGCAATGACCTGAATTTCTGCTGCTGCTGTTCCATAATTACCTTGAGCTTTTTCACTGAGTCTCAAGTTTGCCAGAAGAACATTTTAGATTGCCTCTGTAGTTTGCAGAAGTAAATCAGAACCAAGCCTGAGGCAAGACTGGTAAGGGACAACTGCAGCTGCATGGAGATCATCCACTTCTGACTTGACTGATACTGATCCTGGTCACTTCTCACTGCCTCAAATATCACTCAATAAATTCATCATGTCAATCCAACCCTCTCATTCCTGAGTGCCTGTACCTGGACTTTTTCTCTGGGTCATCTCACCCAAGTCTGAGGTTATCTAAGCTTCTCTCATGTCACTTGTAAAGCCAAATTGATGCTTTACTGGGAGTGAATAAACTATGTTGGGGATCCAAAAAGGCTCAAGATGAAACGGAGATCAGAGCCCAGCAGAGCTGGTCCCTCAAATTTAGCTGCTGTTTTGTGTCTTTTCCCCATAATTTCATCCCCATCAGAGGACAAGGGAGAAGTTCATTTGACTCTGTATTGTAAAGTAAAGTAACGTAACTTCCCTTAATACTCCTATAAGATCAATGAGTAAAGATAAATGCTTTTAAGATATGCTTCATCTCATTGTCCTGCTGATGTCTCAGACACACCAGAGGAATTGTGTGGTGGATGTGTTTGAAGTTAGGTGAGATGAAACCTATCCAGTGGGTCCGTTTGTGTGTTGGGGGTTGGGGTGGTGGTAGAAAAAGGAAGTGTTTGATTAAATTCTGCAGTTCTGCATGGTGATGTGCTGTAAGGGAGGACACTCACCTGGGGCTCAACCAGCCATCTGCTAGGTCTGACTCCATCTCCAGGCTGGTAGATATAAGCAGAGTACACAGGAATACGCTCTTTCCTGTCGTACAGAGTAGCAAAGTGATACTGGTTCTCATAAAACTGGCAGATCCAACTTGAGTTTTGAGGTGTCAGGGCTGCATTTGG
>NW_009954308.1:339824-340068 GCF_000747805.2 Chaetura pelagica
AAAGGAGTTGTGGAGTCTCCATCCCTGGAGATATTTAAAAGCTGCCTTGATGTCATCATGTGCAACCTACTGTAGGTGAACCTGCTCTGTCAGGAGGGTTGGAATGGACGGTCTTCAATGGTCCTTTCAAAACTCTATCATTCTGTGATTGGGAAATGGGTGTCCTGCTGCTCAGCTTGCATTTTTTGCTTATCCAACTCCAGATACTGAACGAAAAAAGGGGCCAGCAGATGCCAGCAGCAAG
>NW_009954309.1:0-76481 GCF_000747805.2 Chaetura pelagica
CAGTTAGGTGCTGTGCTTCTGTAGTGGAAGACAAGATTAAGAAGTATCAAAATTAAAACCTAACAGTAAAGTTTCAGATGAGAACTATGATTACAAATGCTGAGAACAGGCACATAGATGTTTGCAATGTGTGCTCTACCTTACGTAAGGAAGATTGGAGGTCCTCTCTCCTACCAGAACCTAAGCCCTTTACAAGAAAGCAAAGGCAGGTGAGTGATGGTCATTCCTTAGGAACTGAAGTGGATATTATGTAAGCCAATTAGCAAATTCTGTTCAGGAAGTCGTTTAGAGGCTGGCATATTAAAGCAAAAAAAATCAGTTAAACCTTGTTATGCTCAGTGTAGTCTGGCAAGTTTAGTCTATGTCATCAACAATACACAAGCTGATGATTAACTGGGAAACTTGTTAATGTCTTATTCACAAAAGCATTCAGGGTTTCTTTGAAATGGTTCTGTTGCCTCTCTTGATCCTCCAGCTAATTTCAGCTCAGCAGTTAGGTTCAAGTGTCAGTGATGTCATCACATAGCAAGAAAAGGGCTTGGTTATAAAGTTTTATCTATGTGCTTATCCTTTTCTCAGCTGTATTGCAGCTCTTTCCTGTCTCGTGGATCTGACAGGAAAAGGCTGCTCTGAAGGTAGACAAAAACACAAGTAGAAGGGCATGTGTGACTAAAAACCCTCATGATCAAGAGGAGAAGTAAGGGAGAATGAGAAGTAGTCTAACAAGTCTCAGGATGTAAAGACTGAGAAACAGTAGAGAATTGTTAATTTAAAAAAAGTTCATTGTCTGGTCTGATGCTTTCTGTGCTATCTCCTCATTAACACAAAGTTGATTTCCTTCAAGGTCCCTTAACTCCTCTACTTTTATTAAAATCAAGGACATAAGCTGTTATGTATTCTGTAAGTTGTACACAAAACTGATTTCCTGCTGAAATTTCCATTGTTTCCCCATCTTTCTTGTCACTGTTTGTTTGGATTGCCTTATGTGGAGAAAATCAATAGACAAGCATATTCTAGGAAAGCCCCTCATTGTAAAAAGCTTTAAAATAAAAATAAAACAATAAAATAGAGCTCTTCTTCTGTCTGCTTCTTTTATGCAAAGCTGACTGTTGATTTGCAGAATACTGTGTTATGATTGAAAAAAACAATAGTCTATGCATAATAATAGGAGAGTTTGATTAGAAAAGATTTTTGACAGGCAATAGGACCTGTTTTGATTTTTTTTTTTTTTTTTTTACTTTCTTACTGTAATCCTGATAAACAATTTAATTACTCTTCTCTTGGCTATATTACTCTTGGACAGTGTCAACCTTTAAAGGGGCTATTTAGTTCCAGTGAAGGCTAGATTCATTATTAGTGAGCCATAGCCTTCATCAAACCAGAGACAGTGTTAATTGCACTATCCATTTCTTTAGTGATTAAAAGACAGATAAATCTAGGGGTTGAGTGAAAGCATTTTAACAACAGATGAAGCTTATTTATCTTCTGCTTTAGATTTTTTCCTTTCACTAGTATAATTTTGTTTGAACATCAGAGATACTTACTCATAAGCACTGACTCTATATGGTAACAGCATGACAGACTTCATTTCTCACTAGCATCATATTTAGCAATGAATGGTGCTGAATTACAGAAACTTCAGAGGGGGTTTTGAAGTAGATTTCTTTCTCTTTCTGTGTTTGCAGTTGTTGGTATTGGAAAAGGAACAAAAATGCTGAGGACTATGTTGGCAGGTTCCAAGGTAAGGAGTGCTAAATGACTTGTATTAGTGGGGGTTTTTATTTGTTTATTTTCATTTTTTCTTCCAATGAAGAGCTACATCAACATACAAATACCTCAACTATCCTGTGTATTTAGTTCAGTTTGAATGTGTACTTCAGTTCCTCTTTGTATTTAGTCAGAATTTGACATGAAGACTTTTACCTCCAGAATGGTTATTTTAAATTCTTTGTTTCTCTTGGTTGTTCTAGAAAATTTTCTAAAAAAATTTTCTTTCTAAGAAAGGCCAAATTCCTGTTTTTCAGGAAGATTCCTGTAATATTTCATGTTTTCAACAAAAAAAAGGGAGAAAAGTTGTAATGAAGATGGTAGTGTAAATCATGTTTTTGGGATGTCATTGTGTATAGTTATTCAGTTTCTGGTTGTTTGCTTGATGTGCAGATAACATAATTGTTATTTAGCTTGCAGTAACAGATGTTTTTTGTTTCTTTTCTATGTTTTTAAATACCATAAGGCCTTAAAGAGCCACCCGATGGAATTGAGTGTTATGCCTTGATGATAGTACCTATCATTCCAGGCTGCAGCTCTTGTAGATGGGTGCTCCGCAAATGCATGGATAAGCACATGTAAGAAGCCATGAGATAATCCAGACTGGAGCCTTGGCAAACAGCAATCTTACTCATTGCTGCTTTTGATTAGTTGTACTATGTCTTTGGTGAGTGCACTGCTGATTGTAGGTGTTACACAAACCAGTGCAGATACTCCCAAGAAAAATCTACCACTGTTGATTCCTTCTTTGCAATTAAATTCCCATTGTTTTAGCCATTATTTTTAAATGAGAAGTTTAGGTAAGAATGAGAAATGCAAAAATCATTTAAGCCTTCCAGATTTCATCTATACTCAGGGGAACTCAATAGTGGGCTCAGAAAATGGATAGCCTTTCTAATGCATTTTATTCTGCTACTTTTCACATTCTCTTCTAAGCTCTTTACAGGTGCTAAACTGTTAAGTTCAACTCAAAGGAAAATAAGTTGACAGAAGAGAATACAGTCAGGATAAAAATGCACAGCTGTAGAATCTGATCCAAAACTTTTGTATAGTCAGCATCAGTCTCTGCACTGGTTATAATGGGTTTGCACTTCATTTATAGGACCAGGTTTCAGAGGCATTTGCATTTTGAAACATGTAGTAAGCAGCTGGAACTGATTTACAGTGGAAGTGTAGGCAGTTAACACCTGGCATCTCCTTTCGAAGAACTTTTAACTTAAAAAAAAAAAGGCATTTAGATGTTCAGCTAAATGAGGTCATCTTAGCTAATTGTGTGAGAATTGTTGATTTAGAAACGTGTAAACCAATTGAAGTACATCTGAAGCTGAAGTTCACAGTGGAAACAGCTGTGATGGATGAAGTAGTTTAAACCATTTGGCAGAAGAGGGTGTGTGTATGCTCCTTAGTGACTTCACTGTGAAATCATGTAGCCAGTAGGAGTGTTGTCTAGCCAAACATAGTGCTCAGGTAGCTCAGGAAGGCTTAAAGCTGCAGCCGAGGGACAAGGGGGAGGAACTTGGGAGAAATGGGCAGTGGGGGCAGTCCTGTAAGCTATCCTGTCTGGATCAATTGGCTCTCATCTGGCCTTAGACTGGGTTGTGGGCACATGATTCAATGAGGCAAGCAGTTACATCGTTGCAGTGCTCTTCTGCTGTGATTGTTGGTGTGTTCTGATGTGGTGGGGAGTGGGAGGTAGCTGCCATCTGGGCCAGGTGGCGTGGTGGGCATGAGCCTTCATTTGGAGCTTGTCTTGTTTCTGCTCTTTATTTATATGAGGCATACAGTAGCTTGAGAGACTTAAGGAAGTTGAGAGGTCTCCCAGAGTTATCTGCCTGTTTGTTTTTTTGACTTCACTGACAGCAAAGGCTCATAATGTAGTGCAAGTTCTGCTACAGATAAATCCATGGCCATCTAAATAGATTCAAGTATTTTTTTGCATCCAATGTGCTAAGAGTTCATGTTCTTATTTAATTTTTATTACTGCTGTGAATGTTTTTAAGATGTTTTTCTTTTGTTCCTTTTGTTGCTATAAAGATTCAGATGAACTGCTTGAGCCTCTCTGCTTTGAATTTACTGTTTGGTTATAGGAATATATCTTATAAAGGAGTAGTTCAGTCTATCATTGTTGGCAGCAGAGCTGTGCTGAGTGGCCAAAACGTATGTTGCTGCAGTAAACTCCATATGGTGGCTCTGCTAGGGATTAGACTATTTCTGATTTTTTTTCCAAACATTGTGTGAAACTTTCCTGACTCTGTGGCAGCTCTAAGCACTATCACTCAATTTTGCAACTCGTACACATTTTACAAGGAGTGTTACTCAGTTTAAATCTAGTTCTCCATTGGTTTGACCTCCTTATGAATTAACTAAAAAAAAAATAGGAATGTGCAGCTAAGAGCTGTACCTACTTAGTCTTCCAGATTTCTCATTGAATTCTTAATATTTATCCAGAAATAAAAATATATGCAAGCTGGCTTAGGTTTTGTTTGTTTGCTTTATTCTGTTTCAAATGTTTGAACTGAAGAGGAGAAGCTGAATCCTGGTGGATCTGGAATTTAAATACTGGGCATTTAACATGTGTTCCATAGGAGAATCACTTTTCCTTCTTTTTTTTTGGCACTTTGACTTATTCTTGCTTGGACTTTTTGCACTGCATTATTTTTATCATGCTTGCAAAATAAAGGTAGTAGATGAGAAAATATTTCCTGCTTCACCAGGAAAATGAGTATGATAGGAGTGGACCAATTTTTGTTATGGTAAATTGTTTCTGAACCACTCAGTCTTATGGCTGACTAGTCTGTCTCAAACACAGTGTAGAAGTGGTTGTTTTTTTGGGAGGGAAATGAGTTAGAAAATGCTAGGTAGCAGCACAGTTTCCAAAGCTGTAATCCTGTTTCACAGCCTCATCTACCAGAATGTTCTGTTACATAGAAGAAATGAGGGAAGAAATGATCAGGGGCTTGTCAGAGAAGAGAAAAAGGAAGAGCAATGTGCAAAAATAATGTTCATTATTCTAATACTTTCCATTGGGAGAAGATATCTTCTAACACATATAGCCTTTATTTTTAGCTGGGATAAAACAGAATAATTGAAATTTTCAGACTTCAGTTCTGTGCTTAATTTGTCTTTTTCAGTGAGATAACATCTGGGCTCACCCTAAGAGAATTTGAGTCATAATAGTGTGAATGAAGCCAGAACTTGGCCATCCATCAAACTGCTTGAAATCACTGCCTCTCAATGAAGAGAGAAAGCAAAGGCATATTGGTTTTATCTGAGGGTGCAACTTCTTGTACAGTCTGAAACCCCAGGTGCTCAGTCATGTGAGAGGAATTGCTTGAGTACTTTGCACTGGTTGCACAGCCTTGGGGAAGGGACTAGCTAAAATAGAAATTTAATCTCAAAAGCTGTGGCTTCCCCAGACTGAAACACTATAAAAAAAATTAAAAAATCACTGGATGAGTAAAACACAAACTCCAAATGATCACAAGAACTAAAAAGATAAAAAAAGATTATGGGCAGAATGAAGATAAATCAGTGACCTGATATGTGAAAACCTCTGTTTATGTTAAAATTTGAGTTCTTCTGCATCTATGATAGAAAATGAATGCTAGTTCAGTGCCCAGGACTCAAAACTTGCCAGTCACACTTGCATCCCATGAGAGTGTGCATGCCTGAGCAGGAATTGCTTCAAATCACATAAGAGAATTTCTGAGAGACATGTGAGTCACTTCTTGCAGTGTCATTCCAATATTAGAGTTTGTATATTGTGAAGTTTTTTCTCTCAAGGGTTGGCACCAGATGCTGTGAAACAAGGTGTTCATAAAGGAGATTGTTTCTTTACCTCCTGTGATTATCTTACTGTCCTAAAAATTAGGCTTTAATTTGTATCTTTTAACTTATCAAACATGAAGGTTGCTAGCTTTCTCCATTAATTAATTTTTTTTAATGAAGTACTTAGCTTCCATCTTTTGGCAGTTAGTTCAAGGAATTAATAATACATTAAAAAGCACATTTAGTAGCTCTATAAAGAGCAGAACTAATGAAGCATTTTCTTGTGACTTCGTTTGTTTACAGCTCGTTAGACACCAAAGCCCCATGTGGACTCTTGGTATCCCATACTGTGAGGCTCCCTCTGGAGCCTTTTTCTTAGTGGAAACTATAATGGATTTATTTTCTCTATTTTCAGGAGGCTTCGAAGAACTCGGCATCTCTGAGACTTCTATTTTTCTGCCAGCACTTGTGTATTTGCACATTAGCCGTGATGGTGAAAGCACTATTTCCTTAGACATCCAAATTCCCTTTTAAAAGATGTTTGTGGTGTCTTTTGTTTTTGTTTTAAATGTATGTCAAAAGCAGTTTGCCTCAATTCATATATTTGAGTTACGAGTGCAAAAAAATTGAGTTGACTTTCCTTTTGGAAGATCCTCTTGGTGGTGTGTGCCCTTAATCTTAAAAATTTATTTACAGCATCACCAGCTGAGCTCTTTGCTTCGTTGTGCTTTCTTTTGTAGCTGGTAAAAGCAAGTTACTTATTCATACAGTGCATAGTGTTGTTTTCTGTTTTCTTTTTTAATATTCTGATAACTTTAACGTTCTTTTGGAAGGGCAAGGTTTGTGGGTAGTGGTAATATTAGTGGTAATATAGTTTTTATTAAACTAATCAGTATAGTATGGAAAATTAGGTATTTGGACATGAAAGACCTTTCTGAGACCTAAAATAGAAGCTATGGATTTTAAAACTAAGTGTGTTTCGGATTTGTATAAGGTTTAGTGAAGTAGGCATCCTACCATTTCTAAAATAAAAAGTAGCTACTGTTTCAGTGTGGTATACCAACAATTCTGGGTGGGCAAACAGTTACAGGTAGGATCCCAAGACCATTCCAGTCAGATGACCTATATTTCATTGCCTGCTTCAATAAAATAGAGTAAGAAAACAATTTATCTCCTGTGTGGGGTTGCAAAGGTTTTGTTCACAACTGATCAACCAAGCTTCCAATCACAAGGCAAGGCGGGTGGCTGTTACGGCTTGCTTGATGATTCTTCAGGTCCCACCTTGCTTTTGTTCATATATGATTTTCACTGGGCTTTTTCTTCCAAGCTGCAGCATTACTGTATCCAACTGTCTATATTTGTCTTGGAGGAGTCCAAGTAAAAGTGGTTTGTTTGCTCTTTAGCTCTTGCCCCAGGAAATTTTTCATTTGCAACACCTTCTCATTTTTCACTTTGTGGTTCATGCCCTTTTACATTCCCACACCTCTTTGTTTGTGGTATCCCATCCACAGTAACCAAGGGTCTGACTGTGTTGCTGTTTCTATTGAGATGGGAGAGGTAACAAAAGAACAGTTCAGTGTGTGACCTGCTCATTAAAGCAAAATGGATTGTAGCTACACAAAATGTCATCATTTTGCCTCTGTTCGAGCCCAGAGAAATTACTTCCTTGCAAGAGAGGAGAGAAAGAGATGATAAGGTTATCTCTTCGTGGAAGGAGAGAGCCTGGTAGATTATACATTGTGGCATGTGAAGGCGTTAGTGTGAGGTAATGTTATAGTGTGCCATAAATCCAGTATCTCATTGAGCCCTTTTTTTTTTTTTTTTTCTGAACTCAGTGGAGTTATGAATTTTAGTTCCCAGGCTTGTTTTTAAAGGTGTTTTAATGGTTTCCCTTGAGGGACAGGACTGGCAGATTGGAGGTGGTGTGATTGTTTTATGAGAGATGTTAACCCACAGGCAGATAGATGTGTTTCAGCCTTTGTAAGACTGCCTAGGTTAACTCTTCCTGACATGCAGTGGTTGCTTAATTTCACCCGTCTAGTTACCATTTGGTGTGTTAGATTGAGGACATTACATTCCTGAAATGCAGGTAGAGGACAGAAATCCTGATATTTGATAAATGATATTTGTTACAGTATTGTGCAAACATGCAAGGAAGTATGTTTGCACAATACAGTGCAAAGATGTCATGTCTATTAATAAAACCTGTCCTACTTATGTCTGTAGTCTGTCACAGCTGCATCTAAGTACTACTATAATAGTTTGCTTTTTTTAACCACTACTGACACCTGAGAGAGTTTTAACAGAACCAGAACTTTCTACTTTAATTCCACAGCCTCTTTGTAGAGCAGAGGAGGTTGGTTCAGAGACCTATTGTTTATGCAAACCTAACATTGGTTTTGTATCCTGTGTGTATTATTGTACATTACTGAAAATGAATTTCTTTTCCCTGAATGCCTCAAGCTAGAGATCAATGTCAATTTTTAAAAGTATGGTTGTCCTTATTTTGTCACAAGGAGAATGCTTATATAAAAGGAAGGCTGGTAAAATGCACGCATGATGTGTTTTGAAAATGTGTAGAAGGTGTTATCAAAACTTGAAGTGCTGTCTCTACAAAACAAAATGAGCTGAGAGAATGTTAAGCCTGCACAGTGGAAGGTGCAGGAATGAGAAAGGGCTGAAGTATTAGCTGGATAAAATGGTCTTAGATATCCTCCTTAACATGTTTCATGCTATTGTTGATATCTTTAGTTACCTGTTTCTGCAAAACATGATACATATTTGTTTTAACCTGCTTTTTTTGATAACAGAGCGTAAGAAGATAAGAGACTGATTTGAGTATCTGCCCTTTCCTGCCATGCCCAGTATCTCCACGACAAAGTTATAGAAGAGCTCTTAATTAGCGTAGATCTATGCTTTCCTGCAGTGGTACCATTAGTAAGCTGGCTTAACATTCTATGTATTCCTTGAGTCTCTTTCATGCTCACCCCAGAGGCCTAATCTATTAATATCTCAGCTTCATGCTCTATTAATATTCACACTTTTTTTAAACTGTTGGAAATCTTCAGGAGACTGCACCTATTCTGCTGCAGAAGCTCTTTCCTTCAAAAATGCAGAATATTTTAAGAGCATGCTCTAGTGTGCTCTTCCATTCCTAAGGTCAGTGTCACCTTCTTCCCGCCTGACCTTTCTATAATTGTGCGTGAGTCTGTGCTACATCTATAGTTCTTGCTTGCATTAATAAAAAAAAAAAAATCAAGACTGCAACATGGCAACGCTTTTTTCCCTTTCTTAATAAAAACACATAAAAAATAGGTTAACCGATTTGAACTAACCATTCTGCATTGTTTTCTTTAGTGTTTCTTTTTTAGTAATTTGGAGATGCTCTCAGACCACTGCTTTTTAGAATTCAGTGCATCTTGTCCCGAACAATGTCTTTGAATTTACCTAAAGGCTTTTATGCATTCAACTTGCTTTGTCTTTGAATTTGTACCTATAGTCTTACCCCTCTGGAAGGACTGAACTGTCTTATTTCTGGGCAGGGAATTATGTATTTCCTTAAAACTCTTGTTTCTCAGTAGCTGACGGTCACCTTTATTTGTATAATCTCTGGTGTGGGTGCTAGAAGACAGAATGATTAAGCAGGTAAATAACAGGTATTAAAGCTGAAGATGAAATTTGAGGCAACCTGAGACGTTTTGGTGAGTGGGGTAGGTTTCCACAGAGAGAAGGTTTTCATGAAAAGAACGTGGATTACAAGTAGCTGTTTTTGCATGAGTCTGCATCTCCTCTTGGATGCTGTGAGCCCGTACTGTTTTTGTAATTGATGTGTGGCCTTGCTGTCACCTTGAGTGACCTAGTGATCTTGTTACTGTTGGAATTGCTCCCCCTTCTACCCTCTTTCTTGCCTTCTCTTGCATCAAAATTTAAACTTAATACAGTTTTAAGCTACCATCTTTAAAGCTTCTCTCAATTCCAGGGAAAGTATATTCAGGTGGTTCTAGTCCTTCACATTAAAAACGTAAGTCACCCCATGTTTGAACCTTTTAAATAAGCCGACATAAGAGGTCAGAAAATTCTTTTAGTCCAGGAGTAAAGGTAAGATAGTTCTTCAGCAATGACAGTGCAATTACAGCATTGAGCAGTAAATAAAATTTAGTGCAGGCTTAGCACAAAGTCAGCTTTTTATTTTAGGAGAAAAAAGTGAACAGTAGAGAAGTTGTAACGTTTGTGTGTGTTAAGAGTACATGTTCAGTGGTTGATAATTTCCAATTTGCTCTATCGTAAAATATGGACCTCCCTCACCTTTCAGTCTTTATCTTGCCTCTGTGCAACCTGCTTTTAAGAGATTAATTTTCTGTACTTGTAATATATTGGAATCTGCTTAGTGAGTGTGCTTTGTTTTGGAAAATGATTGAAACTATGGCAACCCTCAGTTTTGTTTTTTTCTCAGCTTGTTTGTCTACCTTATGTACTCCTCTAGTCTGGTGGATGGTTAGCATACTGGAAGCCATTGGTAGCTGTTAATGTTATACAAACAACAAGTATATGTTATATAAATATTAAATCCAGAGCACGTTAGTTGTGCATTAGAAATCATTGCAAACAAACTGAACATAATTGCAAAATGAAGAGTTTAAGGTCTCTTCACTGTCTCAGTGGTGTAAGCCTGCAAGAATACAACTGCTCACACTAATCCTGATCAGTGCTTGCCTGCTGCATGCTGGCTCTGATTTGCTTCAGGTTCTTCAGAGCACTTCTATTTTTGTTTTTTTTGTTTGTGTTGTTTTTTGTTTCCTTGAACTTGTCAGCCTCACCAGACATCAGTGTACATACATTGACTTTCTGTTTCAGTAGAACATGCCTTCTCTTCTGGTTTTCAGTCTCTTGCACAGAGGACTGTAGCCTTTATTTATTTATTTATTTCACTTTTATGCTTCTGTGTTTGGTTGTTGCTGGGATTAGAAAATGGGTCATCCTTGGATGAACTCTTAGGAACTGCCTCTTCCAGAGAGCTTGCTTGCCTGGGAAATTCTTGCAGTGGGAGCCATCTTAAAACCTTCCTGACAGCTACTAGTGACCTTATTTCATAATTACTTGTATTTCTGTCTGGCTCTTCCAAAGTGTGGCTTTTCCATGTTTGAAAAAGCTTTTAAAAGATGTTATAGTTCAAGATTTCAAGTCTCTGGCATCTTTCCAAGTAAAACTTTGATATATTAACAGTTAAACTGAGAAGCCCTGTTCCATGGTCTGTCTCACAATAGCACTGATAAGTGGGGCAGACATGCCTGGCATTCAGCCCAGGGGCTTTAGCCTCCAGGAGCCCCTCCTGGGTGGGTTTGCAGCTAATAGCTATGCTGGCAGTACAGCCTCTCTAGTGGGAGGAGATTCTTCTCCTCCTCTTTCTCCTTTCATAGTTAAATAAGTATACTGATAAAAGTTTGCATTTTGTTCTCTTTTTAAGGATATGGTTTGTATTTCCATCTTAGCAGAAGGATTTCTCTGAAACTGGATCTGAAATACGAAAGCCAAATGATAGATATTCTCTTACAAAAATTTTATTGTAAACATGTTTATTGTTTGGGTGCATTTTGACTGTGTCCTGTGCTTGTGACTAAAACAAAAATCCTCTTCACAAGATTTATTAGAGAGTTTTTAATTTATTTCTTAGGAGTTCCTGTAATCCTGTTCTTTTTCCGGTCTTGGCTTTTATGGAATGCTTTTTTCTGGTCACAGATATGATAGTAAATGTATGGCTGCTGGGCACTTTCATCTCTTTCTGGTCTTGTTGAGGTTGCATCCAGCCTGTGCTCCAGTCTGTGTTTTTATGATACACCATCATTGACAGAAGTGGTTTGGCACTGTAAATCATCTTCTTAAGGCTGTCTCCTCACCAGTGTTGAGGAAAGAAAGAGTTGCTTGTACTTCAGGACTTCTGATCACTTTATTGCCTTTTGTTTCAATTGCAGTAACATCAAGAAAATGGTTTTCTAAGCAGCTGAGAGATGTAGCCATTCCCTAATGCAGAATAGTTTTGGGAAGGTCTGTATGCCCTCAGGGTTGTTGTACTATTGTACAATTGTGAGACTTAGCTTTGGGACCACACAGACCACCATTAGAAGTTGGAGTGAATGTGCAAAGCTGCAGTGCTTGCAAGTTGTGACTGGGAATGCATGATCTTGGCTTTTAATGTGCCGCACTTGCGTGTTGCGGAGTCCCATAGGGAAGCTGAGGGGCTACTTTTAATCTTTAAACGGTTTGGGTCATGGTCTCCTGAGATGAGTAGGGGGCAAGGACCTGGGGGCTGTTGATTGGCAGAGAATTCTCTGACGAGCTGCTGATACAACTACAGTTCCTGTCACAGTCTGCACTTGCTTGGCTTTTCCACTGCCTGCAACACCTACAACCCTGCTTTTTTTATTTCAGGTTGAGTGGGTTGAAGACAGTGTGGTTGTGAGCAGTTGCTGTCTGTGTTCCTGCAGTGATTTGCAATTAAAAAGTACAGGAAAGATGCCTCTAGATGTATTTTATAAAAATAAGAGAAATAAATTATTGCCAACATAAGTGAGAAAAGGTCACCAAAAACTTTATTAAATGACTCAGAATCCATTGGGTGCTTCTGAGGGCAGTGTGAGTTAGAATCTGAAGGGAGTTAATGCTGAATTTTGACAAAACATAAAGAGAAACAGTAGATTAAATCTGTCCCCTCATATTATCTTCTACAAGCTCCAGGTCCGGCACGCTTAACACAGGGGAAGTAAGCCCTTCTGAGTGGCTAGTAAGTATATGATATATAATTGTAGGTACCCAAGGGCACTCCAGAGACTGATCATAGACCAACTGTAATTCTTAGTCTCCTGACCTGTTATAGCCTGCTTTGGGGATTACTGTATTGCTGGCTTGTGTCTTTTGTGATGCTTTAAGGAATGTGAATTTGTGCCTAATTTTTAAGAGTGCTCTTTTTACAAATTAGATGGCTTCTCACCCTTTTAGCAGAAACCAAAGGGGAAGTCAAATGTTGAGATTTGGGTTGTATTGTTTTTATAGGTTGTGTTTACATATAAACAGATTATGTTATTTCTCTCTTGCTAGGAGGTTATATGTTACATGTTACTGTAACAGGCAGTCTGAAGCAAAATAGCCAAAACCAGAATTAAGAGGAAGAAAGCAATTTATACTTAAGTAGCATCAATACTTTGATTAGGAAGCATCTTAAGCCAGAGTATAAGGTTGCAGACTTTCAGATTTAGAGTTCTACTGAATTGCTAAGATCATTCATCATGCTAGAATTATTAAGATCTGCTCACATGTTTTATTAACCTCTAGAATAGTTGCTGAATAATGTCTCTTTCTAGCTATGCTATTAAATGTTAAGAACTAGATCATTACTTGTCTTGGAATGCAGGCAATTTTATGGTCCTAAAGGCAGATAATAGACTTTAAAGTTTGATCATTAGTTGGGTAGCCTTCATCAATTCTTCCCTTCATTTCTTTTCTATACATTCTGAAAGTATGTAAACTTAAAGAATTTTATTTTAAAAAGCCTAATTTTTCAGGGTTGTCAGGGGATTCAGACATCTGCAGTACGTAGGAAAACAGTAGCCTTAATGTGGTAAGCAAAGAACAGTTATTTTTATATTAGTCTGTGCTCCACTGCCTTTTGTCTGGCTCTTCCTGCAGCTTCCATTTTGTGGCAGTTGCTTGAAGAAATACATTCAAGTGGCAGATTTTCACATGGAACAAAACCAAAGCATATCTTAGTAGTTCCATTTTGTAGGTGTGATTTATATGTCTACAGTTTTAATTCTTGAGCTTGTTTGTACTTTGCAAGTACATGAAAAAGGATGCATTGAATCAAGGAGTAAAATGTTAGTGCTTTTGCCTGTTTGGATACATTCCAGTAGACTTTGGTTAAGAAAAAAAGTCTAGAAGCAGCAGCATCTCTTACAACTTGGTTCAAGTTTGTATTCATTCAATTGGGAGTAAGGTCATGGAAACCTTACTGGGAATCAGGCATATGGAACAGCTTGATTTTTCTTTCCCAGTCTATGTAAATCACAGATAAATCACAGAATTGTCATGGTTGGAATCACCTCTGAGGTCACCAAAGACAACAACCAGCACAAAAGAAAAACAACAACAAAACCAAAACCCAAAAAAACCCCACCAAAACCCAAACAGAGACAACCAGGCACACTCCACCAAAAAACACCCACAAAAAGCCCCACAACATCAGGCACTAGAGCATGCCCTGAAGAGTCACATCTACACGTTTCTTGAACACCTCCAAGGATGATGACTCAATCACCTCCCTGGGTAGACTGTTCCAGTGCCTCTTTCGGGATATAAATTCTTCCTGATATACAATCTGAACCTCCCCCGCTGCAACTTTAGGCCATTTCCTCTGGTCCTACAGTTATTTACGTGGGCTTTACTGTCAAGGCCCTGGACTTAACACAGGGCTGATGGGAATGGAATGGAATGGGTTAGGCAGTGGGTCAAACTGCAGATTTATACCTGAAGGTATCTAAAAACATGACCCTCACTTATGTTCCAGAGTGAGTCTTTGTGTGTTGGCAGCCTTGTGAAAGTACAACTGGTTCATGAGACGCCTTCTGTCAGCTGCAGCAGAGTCTGCCACGTGCCCACAGCTTGGCAGTACTTAGGGTGAAAATGTAGAAAGGGAGGACATCAGGTGAAATTCAGGAAGGACAAGAACTACTGGCCTGGAAACAGGTTAAATCCTTCTTGCAAGCTACAAACACATACACCAAAGAATTCTTTAGGGAAGAACTGTGTAAGGAAAAACCCTGAAACAGAAATATTCAGAGAACAGATGATAAGCAGAGATGTCACTCAGTGGCTTTGCATTCCTTGTGCTGGTTCCAGGATCCCTGCCAGATTCCACATGTTCAAAACTCCAGCTTTCGGCTAGTGCTTATCACCGTCTCTCATAGCAAAACTGAACAGTTGAAATGCTTTGCCTTGGAAGTGGGTGTTTTGCTTTCAGAAGTAAAGGTCTTTGTGTCCTTTTTTTTTTTTTTTTTTTTTTTTTAATTGTGAAGGAATAGAACTGTGTGAAAGGTACTCTGTGTGCATTGCTTCAGCAGTGACATATGACACCCCACAGAGACTGATTTTACCACCCTATTTCCTTCATGGTATTGATGTATTCATAGTAAAAATCAGATTCCATGTCTTGGATTTTCTAAAACTGAAATCATAGCCACATGTAATGCAGGATTTAATTGTCATGGAGTTCCATATCCTTTCATCTTGTTGCTTCCTCAAAGTTGCTGGATTGACTATTCAGATAGTATTCTTTCTGTCCTGATTTGAAGTACTTGGTAGTTGCTGTCTTTATTAAACATGAAACAAAACCAAACAACAACCTTGAAGACCTGACTCTCTGATCTTTCTCTTTCTTTCCCAGAAGTACACTGCTATTGGACTACTGGGCAAAGCTACAGATACATTAGATGCTACAGGAAAAGTAACTGAAGAAAAACCTTATGGTAAGCATAAATGTGTCTATATACTTAATGTAATTTGAAGGCATAAATGGTCTTTATCATAAAAAAGAGGAAAAGATGTTTGGGATGCTGTCAATTAAATTTAAATGTGAAATCCAACTTAAGATGATTTCATCTTCAACTTCAGTGCTCATGTAATTCAGACCAGATTAATGTGATTATGTCCAGTGCAAGTGTTCATTTCTTTTGGGAAAAAAAACCAAACAAACCAGGCATTAGATTAGGAGGAAGAAAATAGAATTGGGTAGGACTGTGTCATTTTAAATTTTTGACAGGCTGACAAATGGCTTGCTGTGTCCAGTAAAATTTTTCTCTTTCATTATATAGTCCCATGAGTGCTCTTTTAGTAACACCCTTCAAGGCCAGCAGAGGAATAATGTACTTAGATCTTCCCTCTGAGATGCCTCTGAGTACAGATGCTCAGCATTAAAGAAGGATGGCTTAAACTACTCTCTGTATATGTTCACCTGCCAATTATTGCTTTTGCTTGCAGTCTGTGGACTCAAAACTATAGCAAATGAGCTTTTCTGACCCACAGAGCACAGTGCAAGAGTTTAAGTCTTCAGAATTAATTCTGAGTGTGACTTTATTGGAGTGGGACATTTCACACTACCCAGGGCATCTTAGAAACAATGTAGGACTAACCAGAGACAGTCCAAATGTGTCTTCACATTTGGAGTTCTTTCACAAGGTTCTTTCACAACCTGGGGAAAAAAGAAAAAACAAACCAATAGGTAACTGGTTGTTTAGCAACTCTTACATGTTCTCACACTGTTTTTGCTACCTGGTAATGGGCATATGAAGTAAATGATCTTTTTTTTGATAGCATGGTAGTCTGGATTCCACCCCTCAACCCATGTCTCCTTTCTTTTGCTGTTTTTCTTTTTGCAAAGGCAGGCAAGTGAGAGTTTCCTGTCCAGTTTAACTTGATGGACCATTCTGAATAGCGTTTGCTAGGTCATGTTATTCAGAGATGTTGCATTATTTGCTCTCCTTCAGGATCAAGTTCTAAGTCGCTCTCTGAGCTTCTGAAGGAATGAGCATCCACATGGTGTTAGAGTTGCCAGCACTTCAAGATGGTTGGAAAACACTTAATTAGTTTTTATGTATCTCTCCCAAAAAGTGGAATTCTGTGGTTCTGCTGTGCTGAGTAGTATTGATGGTAGATACTTGCATATATATTAACTGTGAAATAGCAGTTCAAGTAGATGCAACTCCTGTGGTAGTATCATTTTTAAAAAATAGTTAATGTCTCTCTTGAAAGACTAGTCCTGCTTTTTAATTTTGTCTTGCTTACTGCAGGCAGAATTGAGAGTGTTGTTTTCATGGGTGTTTATTTCACTGGCAGCTCGTGGTTAGAAGTACCCATCTCTGCACCACCTCCTCTGTTATGGTAGTTTAGGGGTTTCTTAGATGGTGTACTTAGAAAACTGATTTGGATTTAAAATGTCCTTTTTTTTTAGTTGTTGATCTTAAACTGAGATGAGTTGCATGATGCAGTTCATTATGGAGTCTCAGGGAGAGCAGTATTGGCATTTCTGAGGCAGCGGAGTTGTGGGTACTGGACAGTTGCCTTTTGCTGAAGCTCACAACTGAAAGAAATCTTTGTGAAATTGGTCTCAGTTGCTTTCCATGTTGGTGCAAATCAGTCAGACTTGAATTCTTGAGAAAGAAGAAAAAGACAACATGCATACTCCTCCTTTTTCTCCATGCGATCTGCATATTTGGTATTTCCGTCCTTTCGTCTTCTAATAAACCAGGTATTTCTCATCTTTTCCAGTGTCTTCTCCAAAGCAGCTTGGTTTCTGGTATGATTCTCTGGGTGGCCCACCATCCCTAATCCCAACTAATACTCCAAGAACAGGCAAACCAGATATTTGAGCTGAATTTCAGCTTTCCTTTTGACACCTAGAAGAAATCTGGTGAAGCAGAGCATCTGTTAGGGAATATAAATCCTGCAGGGCCAGCAGCATCCAGGATTGGCCTTGGTGCTGAGAAAGGCCACTAGCACAGTTTGCAAGAGATATAAAACTCCTCTTGAATGACTGCTGGACCACAAGAGGAAAATGCCTGCAGAAAGTTGCCAGCTATAAGGCACTTCAAGAAAATGTTGCATTTTGGTCCTCAAAGTGTCCCCAGACAGCCATTTAGGAAGCAAACTTTTTTTTATTGCAGTCAGTTGCAATGAGAGGATGTACTGAAGAGACCTCCTTGGGTTTAACATGTCCTGAACTTCTCATTGTTTTTTTGTTTGTTTCTTAGCAAACAAACATTTCCACATGAAATTAGATTTTGCTTTCATACTGCTCCCAGGCTATCAGATACTGAGTTTGGATGCAAGTAGTGTTTTGCATTCCTCTGGTGCCTTCTTGAAATTTAATGTTTGTTGCCCTTTTAAAATTTTATAACTATGCACAGGAATGTACATTCTGAAACCTACTTCCTCCCAGCTGCATGCAGACTATATCCAGACATGGAGAGCAAAATTAATGAGGATTATTTGCAGGCCTGTGCTGATTTTGCTGAAATAAGTGTTTAATAGGGCAACCTGAATAATTTGAAAAAAAGTAATCCTTCCAGCATTCTGTGTGTTTGCTAGGAAATAATTTGTGCTGAGCCAGACTGAGTCAGGGTCATCTAATATAGTTCTGTTGAGCTGTGACAGATAATTCTTCTGTTCTGTTTTGGTGTAGTTTGTTAACAACCACAGGGCTGTGTCACCGGTCAGTGAAGGCTTCTTGAGGTTGTGGCACAATTGGCACCTTTTGGTTTGGTGACTACCTTATGAGTATAGCAGGGAAATCAATCAACAGTGTTCAGAAGCACAACTGTTCTTCAATATTTTCATCTTGGAAGCTAGTAGGCTTATGTTCAAGGTTTTTAGAAGCATTGGAGAACTGAAGTTTTGGGTGCTCTGAGATGCTGATAGAATCGTAAGAAATAGTCCACTGGAAGATGCATAATGTTTGCAGAGATCACACAACAGCAGTAGTGGTCTTAGGAAGAAATTCAGAAAATGGTGTTGAATTCTAACTAGTCCACATACAGAACAGGCATAATAATTTTGTCCTAAGACAAAATTCTTAGAACTGTTAAAATAAAAATAAAAGGAAAAAAAAATAAAATTCTGTTATTCCTGGGAACTGGATGCAATTACCCCATGGGCCAAACCTTCACAATCTTCTCTGAAATAATTGTAAAGCAGGGTGGCAGCTTCTGCACCTCTTCCTGGAAGGACACAGAGCTGCAGTTTAAGTCCAACTTCTAGCAAAAACTGCATGGTGTAGTTGATGAGGATATTTGGTATTTGCAATGCGGATTTTTGGAGGAATAGACAAACTCTTGGTAGCAAGGGGAGTGACAGATGTGTCCTGCAGAAATATGTCTCAACCCCATACTTTCAGGGAGTGGAGAAGGGAGGTCAAATAGGGAAAGTTTAGGGACTGTTGACACTGATTAGCCTTTATGGGTGCGTTCCTATTTCATGCGGAGGATGGAGGGCTGAGTCTAAATGCAGCCCTAAACTTTCTGACTAGACAAGCTATTATCCTACTAAACCCAAGCCCACAGCTGGGTGAGAGAGACCTGTGGGCCAATGGCCTGAAGGGATACAGTTCTCCTGGGCAGCAGGAGAACCTCTGTTGTGGAAGTAATTACTGTGGGAGCTGAAAAGCGGTGAAGGAGCTGGTTGAGAGAGCCCTGCAGAGTCACAGGTCCAAGCCAATGCCTGGGACAAATACACACAGTTCAGTCATAGTGAAACTGTTTGGGACAAGACTAATAGAGCATTCTTTGTGACCGAGAGCTGGCTGAAAGCTCCACCAGCTTGTGTGTTGTTCTAGGAGACGGCAAGAATCTAATACAGTCTATTAACACAAAGGCAGGGCATGCTGGAAGAAAGATACAGAAAAGCACATGAGTTTGTTTTCAGAATGTAATACTAGCCAGCTTGTGCCACAGTGTATTGCAGAAGACAAATATGATTGTTTTCAATCTTAGTAAACTCACCTGTAAATATTTACTTTTACAACAAACCACACAACTTGGTTAATGACTTAATACATAGTTCCTTGCATGAGGAATTATGTTTTTCCTGAAATAGAGATTGCCTATAGCATGAGGGATTTCCTTAGAAGCTGTGTGCAACTTGTCAAATGAAGGATTGTGAGATCAGAGTGGGAACTGAACTTCAGTGTTTCATTAAATGCCCTAGCCACAAATTCAGGTGAAAATGGGAAGAGACCCCCAAGTGACACTTATACTGAGATCTTAAGCACTGAATTCTAGCCTTAAGAGACCAGAGATTCACAAGAATGCTGCCAGGATCACTGGCATAGAGCTGGGTCATGCCAACTTTCCACCATGTAGTTTTGTTGTGATATGTTGCTAAATTGCCTTGCAACCTTGCTGTTAATGTCACTTCTTGAGACAGCTTCTACTCTTGAGGCTGCCAAGTGTGGTCTTCTAAAGCTGCTGTGGAAAGAAACCTCTTCTCTTTTACTTACAGCATGAAGTACGTTTGTTTTGTAAGGTTTTCAAGTAGAGGTCTGTTCCAAAACATAATGAAGGCTCAATAAACACATTTTGTTGGTTTATGTTCCACGATGCTGTTGACTTAGAGTGGCACTAATTGAATATAACTTTAAGAGAAACAGGACTAGTCAAGTCCTAGACAGTAGAAGTGCACTGAAGTGTGTTATGATTACAGATATTATGTTCGTTCTCTCTAAATAAATTAAGGATGAGTGTCATCGCTATTGAATTTCAAAGGACCAGTGCAATCAGCTACTTAGGTTATAGCCTTCTAGTAAAAGTGGTACAAATGTGTATGTGTACTCTTAAAAGAGATTAGATTGCCTAAAGCAGCTATCTTTCTTTTGCAGGATTTCTCCTCTAAAATTGCCTTACTTAATATATAACAATACCCTGGTGTGCATTTGCAGGTTAGTTGTTTGATATGGAAATTTAGTGTGTTGTTCCATTTGCAGTCTTTTTCTTCACTAGAAAAAAACTCACAGTCCTCTAATGTTTTAATTTTGCCTGCAGTAAGGTGTGCACGTAAAGAGAAGATGCCAAAGTTGGATGAGCATTTTATTCTCTTTGGTCCTTTAACAGAAATTAAAATAGGACTAAATTTGTAGTTTTTGCAGTTTTGCATCCCAAGAAAAATGAATTTACAGTCCTAAGAGAGAGAAATTGCAAAATACGACTGTATATTGGGATTTCTGCCCTTCTGAAAGCGTCCAGACTGTCTTAATCACCTTGGACAGTTTGTTCCACTCTTTTGGTGATAATTCACACTCCTACCCACATTCTGTTTTTTATCTCTCTTCTTTGATGTTTTTCACCCAATCTAAATTCAGATGAGAGGGAACTCTTCTTTGTATTTGTTGCAGAATATGATTGCTACCATTAATGAATGCCATGTGAATAATGAATGCTAACATGCTGTTTTCTTTCTACAGACCAGATAACAAAAGGAGATCTTGAAAATGTGCTGCAGAAGTTTACAGGGGAGATAATGCAGGTTCCTCCGCTGTAAGTTCCGCAATGTTCAGACACTCTTGGCAGTTGTGTTCGGCTGATGGGACTTGCCAACAGAAGTAATTTCTCTCAGAAATAAAAACCCCCACATTTTGGCAAGAGGATAGAGGCAAGGCAGTCCTAGGAGTTTAACATTTGCAACTGCAGGTTATATGCATTTGAACATAGAGCACAGAAAACAGTGACCTTGCGTTTGTGGGTCTTTTGGGTAAATGAAGTAGCAAAGCAGTCGTAAACAGCTTTGCAGGGCTTGGTGACTTCTATCCTGTCTTCCAATTAGAAAGCAAAGCTCCAAGTCTTTAACTTTAGTTGTGTGTTATGGGGAGGCTTACTGACATCTGTCTGGAAGTGCCTTAAATGGCTTCAAATTAGTTTTCTGAAAACCTAAGCGTGTGAATGAGTGATCAGTGACAGAGCTTCTGTAGCTTAGCAGATTTCTTCTAGTCAGGTGAGACACAGTAGCTGGCAATGTGCAAGCACTTAGCTAGTGACAGATGGCTTTTATGGTGATTTAAGCTAACATGCTTTCCTTTGCATTTACATTTCCAATGGGTTGGTTACTGTGGTTCCAAGTGAGCCCTGTAAGGTCAGTAATTCAGTTGGTGTTCTGCTTCATGTGACTTGTTTCAAATTATCCTCTGCTAATTTGAGCAAATTTATTTTATTTTTTTTTCTCTGGTCATCTTTCTGTCAAGATAAAAGTTGGGTTTTTAGATAAAATTTCATTAAATCTGTGAAATTAAAGGTTTTTTTTGTTCTATAGTAGTTCCCTAACCACCCTAGAACAAGGCTCATAACCTGGCAGTTGCTGTTCAGGGAAGACCTTGTTGTGAGACCAGTAAAGGTGCAAAGTGGGATTACAGCAATTGCCTGAGGAGCTCCCAGTTCTCAGCCCAAGGTGACAGGGACCTAGAGTGTGCTCTGCAGACTGCCAAGGGATGAGAGGCTGGCAGCAGCTGCGAGTGTTGTCCTCCTTGTAAAAACCCTTTGTTTTAATAAACTACAAATTGAGGGATGAAACATTTTGATCTGTACAGCAAGAGAGAAATACAGGATCATCTCTTGATTTCCAATTTATAGTGCTATTGCTGAATGAGATGAGATTTCAGAAGCTGATTTTTGGCATTTTTTTTGTGAGTGCTTGGAGAGGATTAGAAGGGTAAAATGAACACAACTGTAGTACAGTATTAACAAGATCTGCAGGGTGGGAAACGTTCTAATACAACCATATGACACACATTTTCATGCTTTATCTGATCAGCTATTCTGCTTTGAAGAAGGATGGAGAAAGGCTATCAACTCTGATGAAGAGAGGAGAAGCAGTTGAAGCAAAGCCTGCTCGGCCAGTAAGAGTATACAGCCTCTCTCTCCAGCAGTTCCAGCCCCCACTGTTCACACTGGGTAAAGGCCAAAGATTATTTCTTAGAGTGATGCTCGCAGCTTGTTAGTCCTTATTTATACTCCAAATGGGAATAAGATAGTGAAATGGGTTTCATTTTGGTTAGCTACTTATTTTGATGTGAGCCCATGTGCAGAGACTTTCACTTTGCAGTAAGAGCACTGTATTTTCATTTTCAGTTAAGCTGATTACATGTAATCTTTCTGTGAGGGAAAATTCTGAGTGGCTGGTCAGGGGATTATTTGCATCTGTCCATGATTTTGCAACCTCCAGCTCACTCCTCCTTCCTCAGGTTTGCTTACTCCACTTCATCTATTCTTTTAGCTAGATGCCCAGATCTGCTGGCATCTCTCCCAGGATGCAGCAAGGACCAGTGTCAGTTACTGTCAGGTCTCTTTCTCAGTTGGGGAGGCAGGATCTTATCCTTCATTCTGTTATACATGAGGAAACTTGGGTTCTACATTAAGAAGCACCAAACCAAAAAGCCGGTTGTAAATGTTTGATGCTACTGTGAGGTCAAGATAATGTCTTGCATTAATCAGCTTCGTAGCTGACCCGTAGTCTTCTGATGGGCCAGAAGGTATATGATCAGCAGGTACAAGGGACAGAACTCAGTGCTGTGTTACTTCAGCCCTTCCTTTAGGGTTGGGTGACTAGCAGCTGATCACTGGCACAGGGGAAAGGGAAGGGCTGAGAGAGCAGGGAAAGATAAAGGTGAAGTTTACATTTTTATTGGAGCTGCCTGTGTGCAGTATCTTAAAAGCATTGATAGTCAGTTTAGACTATACTTGAAATACCTTTTAGTCATTAGAAATATGGAACAGCCTTCTGAAACCTTTAAAATTAGTAGGAATTAAGCATTTGTTAACGTACCAAGGAAGTACTTAGTTCCTAGTGAGTTAGTTCAGTTGCCATTGTATTTGCTTTCCCTGCTGTCTGGCCTAGCAATCTCGCCCGCACATATGTTACAGGATGAATAATTGATGTTGCATCCTATAAATATTTTATCACTGGGTTGTTTGCTTAGCACATTTTTACGTTGATGTGGGGGCATGGTTTCTATGTAGAGTTGCACTTCTGTGTAAAATTACACTGCTAATTTACCATGTCACTGTTAACATTCCAGATGTTGAGTGTGGTGGTGGCTTTTATGTCAGGAGCCTGGTCAGTGACATTGGCAAAGGTAGGCATGAAAAAACAACATGACAGCTTAAGGAATGAATGTGTCTGTCTATGCAAAAAATTTGTCATTTTATAAATCCCCAGTAGCTAGACTTCTGCGTTATTGTGCAGAATTGCAGTGCTATCACTTGTTTTTATATACGAAGGTATTTTTCTTGGGAGGATGGGTGAATAAAGGCTAAATAATTGCCAAGGGACCTTGGAAGCTGGGGGATAAAAATGGTGCAAGTAATAGCACTGAGCAAGATAATACAAGGCAAGGTGGAGATCTTTTTTTTCTCCTCCATGTGTTAAAGCAAACTCAGATTAAGGATAAGAGGAAAAAGATTATTAATCACATTTTTAAAACAGATTGCACAGAATGTTACCATGCACATAATAAACCCTTATCTGTTGGAATGACTTTTACATTTGTGATTATTTTTTCACTGCTTTCTTTCTCCTTTACCTGAACTGTGAATGGTTTTACTTTCCCACAGGGTTATTTGTCTTGTGCTCTATATCTATCAAACTGCATGATGGAGAACAGATAATCCATTTCAAATTTTTTTTTTAAATTATACATTTGCAGATCAAGAAAGCAAGTGATGTGGGATAACCCTGTGAATTTCAATGTTATTTGTGCTTAGGCAAGTCAAATATTCTCTGTTACTGCCTTCTGAGCATACTGGCTTGTGTTTAGTCCTTTAATGACAAACCAAGGTAAAGTCTGTCCTTGGCTGATTTCTTTTCAAAAATTTAAAATGCAGTAAAACTCCTTCTGCATCAGAAAGGATGGGAGAGATTTTGATACACCTGGTACACCTTTTGATACACAAGTCAGCTCTGGTTGCTGTTACGTTTTATAGCCCCTCATGTAGTTCTGTCCTACTGATATTTATTTAACATATCAGAGCATTTGCTTATTTTTTTCAATTTTTTTTAATCTCAGTTTATATTTTTCTGATAGGCAGAACAGGAAAAAAATGTCAAAAATCCTTCTTGAGGTTGAAGTACTAAGACTTAAGTCACTTGTGAATACAGAATGTTCTGTTTACATCCTATGTCATTATTTCCTCTCTTTAAATCTGGAAAACCTTTTGACAGCTGTCAGATTTTGAACTCTTTAACATGCTGGAAATCTACTGAAATCAAAGGAATTCTTTGGCTAAAATTTAAGAAGATATAAATGGGTGGTAAATTTTCATGATCTCCCTTCTCAAACAAAGCAGAATCATGTAGAAGTCTACACCCTAAAATGCATTTTAAGTGAGTTGCAAATAGTTAAACTTGAGCATGCACTTTTTCCTAAGTCCTCTTTTCTCCTTTACTGTAGAACTCTCTACCTGTGCCACTATGCAAGAACTGACCCGAACCAAACAGGGGCCATTTACTCTTGAGGAGCATGCCCTGTATGAAGACAAATGGACAATTGATGAAATTGCACGATCCTTGGAGCGTTGCATGTCTCTTCTCCCAGGAGAGCCATCTCATAAAAAATTGAAGACAGAGCATCCTGGTGAAACTGCTGTGAGCTGTGAAGATAAGTGATAAGTTGGGTCAAGGAAAAAGACTGAATGATTGAGACGTTTTAAGATTGGATTGGGATTGTCTTGCCTCCTGTGTAAATTTCCAAGTCTGCACTGGGAGAGTGACAAACTACAGTGCAAGAGAAATGGTTCTTTTGTTTTCTGGGGCTAGAATATGCATTGAAAATATCCAGTGCTTGCTATTTCTTGATCTTTTTTTTTTTTCTTGCACACTGTAAACGGGTCTGCCACTGATGTAAAATCTTCATAAACTTTTAAATAACTTGTGAGATGCAATATAGCTGTTATTGCTAATTTCTCAATTAAAAATGCTAAACATGAATATTTGATGAATGTGCTAAAAAAATAGTGTTTTTTTTTTTATAGCTGGTAACCAAACTGTGAAATACTATGGTGACAAGCTTGAAGGCTGCAAGAATATGGTGTGACAGTTTGCTTTCTTATAATCCATTTCAGGAAATGTTCATTTTACTATAGTTTTTCCTCTGCAGATTGTTCTTTCAGTCAAATGTTATCCAAGCATTAAATATAGATGCTCGTATTTTACATTAAGTCTGAAAAAACAGTGTAAGTGAATAGTTTTAAGTATAAACAATCCCTGGAAATAACTGTTTAACAGCAAATGCTCTGAAAAGTGCAGTTGTCACTGCAGGTGTATGTATCTTATTCAAATACAATGTTGGTAGGGTTGATGACCATCCCTAATGTAGAGTCAACTGTTCTGCCTTTCTTAGGGCTTATGGAATTTACTTTTGCCATCTGTGTATTGCTTGAATAGTCTCCCATGGATTGGGTGGAAGGCTGATGTGCTTCTGGGCTTTGATTTGGTCCTGCTTAGAAGTTGTGTGGGCATCAGAGGGGTCCACCATCAAGGATCCTTGCTGAAACCATTTTAATTCACAGGGGTAGTGGGGATCTGTTCTGCAGAACATGTAGTCAGCAGAATTTGATTACATTGATTATTTCTCACCACTGCTTCCCTTAGGATTTTCAAAATTACTAAAAGTGTGCTAAAAATCACCCTAGTTTGTTTCTCTGTGTGATGAACTGTCCTAAGAGGACTTCCCTGTGTGTCCCCATACAAGTTTGTAGCAGCTCTTTTTTTCCTCTTGTCACAATGAGGACCATGAGGTAGTGGTCACTCACATGTAGTTAAACATATGAGTGATACCTGAGAGAAAGCCCTGCTTTTGAAATTGTCAGTGAAATGCCTCCAAAGAGGAATGGACTCGCTGCTGTTAAGTGTTGTGCTGCTGGTGGCAGGTGGCCTGCTGTGGCTTTGTACAACTGCTGCACCTTTGGGCTTTGCTTCTGAAATACAGGGACTTGTACTCCGACTGAATGCTATAATGTCAAGAGTTTGTGCTTGCATTATTATGTCTCTGTAAAAGTTACACTCTTAATTTTATTTATTGCTCTGTGTTAATGGACTTACTGCTTTCCATAGTAAGTTACCATGGTAGCTAATTACCTCTGTTGCTTAAAAGAAAATGTTTTATTCTTAACTTCACTTGAATCTCCTACTGCTTTATTTTATTTCTATATCTGCACCTTACAAAAAGGTATTATGTGAATTGATCCAGTTTCAACCTTTCAATCCAAGAAATATCCTGAAGTTTCTCATTGCAGGATACCTTTCCAGACATCTATAGGGGTTTTTGTGTTCTATGCAATAAGAAACTGAAGTCTATGCAAGATTAATGAAGCTTTTATTTAGAGGGAGGATTGAGTTTGTTTTGTTGTTCAGTAAATGGACAGTTTTCTTCATTTGTATATTGATAGAAAAAAGTTACAGGAAATGCTGAAAATATCACAAGCAAATAGAAATGTTAGAGCACTGTAGCAACAGCGTTTTTAATGTGTGATGTGGGTCAAGTAACCACTGTAAATTTTTTTTGAGATAGATTGGTGTTCAGTAGGAGAACAGTGGGAGATTTAAGGTTGTTTTGTTTGCAGTTTCTTTGGAGTGGTTTTTTTGGTTCTTTGGAAACAGAGAAGAAAGAGAGTATTTCCTAAAGAAATCAAATAAAGCAGAAAATGTCATTTTCCAGTGTACTTATCTTGAATGATCAAAGACTTTGAAACACAGCTTCTCTCATTGTCTAAATCTGTATTTCTCCAAGAACCTAATTTATGTTATCCCAGTAGTCTCCTAGATTAAGTTCTCCTTTTATTTATCTTTCTACTTTTTTAAAAATAGCCCAGTAGATATAATTCTATTAGTCTTCTTGTTTCATCTACAGGGATTTATTTCTTTAAAACCCACTGCAACTGAGAAATCTTTCTATTAACAGGGTACATTTATATACAGTGTTATAAATGTCTAGCACATTTTTTTATCTCATCTGTGTGTTTAATGCTCACCATAGCTTTCTTGCTATCCCATGTAAGACCCCCTGATATCTTTAATTTCAAAAGACAATTATGTTTTCATCAGCTTTTAGGTAAGCTTGCAGCTGGTCTGTTGTAATTATTGCTAGCAGGTCTGTGATCCTGAGAAGACGGGTCTGTTTCATAGTCGAGTCACTGGAGAAATGAAGTGGCAATTGAAAGAAGGCATCCTGTTGACCTCAGCAAGTTTTGATTTAGGCTGCAAGTCCCGATGCATATGGAAAGAGAGAAGGAATGTAGTTGTACACATTCAGGAATCTGCATAAAGTGTGTTTCCAAAGTCTATCTAAAGACTAGACTATGTTTCAGTTTACAAACCAACTTCCCTCAGTGCTTTTATTCCTCTGTAGCAAATGGAGAGACTTTTACCAGCTCTAGCTGGGTTTTTGTTTTTTTGGTTTTTTTTTGTTCTGGGATTCCTCTTCCCCAACACTAGGTTCTGTCATCTCTATAAATAAAGGCAGAACACCTAAGGACAAACTTCTCCCCACATAACTTGTACTCAACTGTAGAAGCTATCTCACTTGAAAGATGGGTAGCAAGTATGATAGCACTTTGAAACAATCAGACAGCACACACAACTACAGGGGGTAGCTGTTCTTAGAAGACACAGAGGGAAAAGTGCATGAAGTAATGAAGAAATAACACTATGACAGCTTGTTTTATGATTGCTGATGAGTGTCAGCCCTATTCTAGCCCTAAACAGTTGGGCTATCTTTTCAAACATCTAGACTCCTCTGACTGCTTCCCACTGTCTTTCCTAGGTGCACTTGCATGGTCTTTCTTAGGTACCCCTGTGCTTTAGTGGGTCTCTTCCCCTTGAGCCATTAGTCCCAATGAACAATAACTCGAAATCCACTGAAAAATCTAGGAATAGCTTTTTTAGGTATGTTATAATAAGTGTTTAACCCAGTATCTAGAAACTATCCATATCTCAAAGTAAGTGGTGTGTTCCCATGGGAACCTAGGGAAATACTCATTTTAACTTATTAATGTGCACATCCCTGAGATACCAGACTTTAGAATTGTGCTAAAGAGAAAAATATAGAAAATATTCTGTGATCCTGGATCTTGATTACTGACAGCCAGGCCATCTTAACATTAAGGCCTATTTAGAGTGAGAGGAAAATTGTATATACAATGTTTCTGAGACTAGTAGAAAAGTTAGTACTGAGTGCCAAGGTGAAACAAACTGTAGTTAATAGGATTTTTGTGCTACTCTGGCCAGAATATACGTATGTCTCTGTCATTTACCATTGAAGATATATCCGTGAGACAGGCTGAAAGATTTGTATCATTTTAAAGAGCGTTGTGCATGAGGGGGAGGTCCTAGTGGAAAAACTTGTCCTGCTTTTTAAGCTGAATATTGTCTGTTTTGAATCTGGGTTTGTGATCTTTAGTCCATAGTCGTGTGCTGCCATAGTCTGGCCCTGACTCTGCCTCCAGTGCTGGTGTTGCTTCTGTGAGATTGACAAGACACTCATAATTTCTCTTCTCCTAATGTCTCTGCCTGGCTGGATCTCTTCCTTATTTGAATGGTTATTTTTATGTGCACTTCATAATATATATCTGCTGCCAGTGGGTTGAGCACTTTTAAAATGTGTGTTAAGCAAAATCAATAGGATTTTTTTTTTTTTTTTAATATTAATCAAGTTTGAGCTATTACTGAAGTATTCTTGGAGTGCCTTCATCAATAACTAAGCATTTAGCATCTTACCCTGTAGTTCTGTTTCTGGTTTATATGTTTATTAGAAGGTGCCAGGGGACAGGGTTTAGCGGTGGACATGGCAGACTTAGGGTAGTGGTTGGACTCAATGATCTTGTTGAAGGTCTTTTCCAACCAGAGTGATACTGTGAAATGAAGTCAAAATTTTAATAACTTCCCAAATTTTGGGATACCTTAGGATTTTATTTTTTGGTGTAGTAGATGGCAAAATTACTATTCTGGGCATGAATGGCTCTGGGACTTTAATGGCTTGGATCACTCTGTTTGCTTGGCAGAGTCAGTTGGCAACAGAATTAATTTTATTAAAAAGACCTTAGAGAGGCAAAGTGAGAGTGCACGTGTGTGTACATGAGAGTGTGACTACAATGTACACCCAGGATGAAGTCATAGAGACAGTGAATAGATTCAGCCAGCCTGGGCAAAATGACTGTCCCTATTAAAAAGCAGTCATTGTTCCTAATAGCCATGTGTTTAATTTGCTGCTTTGTGAGACCTGACTAAGTAAGTCACCAGTACTTTAAAACTATGTCAGACAAACAGGTTTATCATCTGGATGCTTATGT
The DNA here is from genome assembly GCF_000747805.2 of Chaetura pelagica. Classification (NCBI taxonomy): domain Eukaryota; kingdom Metazoa; phylum Chordata; class Aves; order Apodiformes; family Apodidae; genus Chaetura; species Chaetura pelagica. The sequence goes on from NW_009954309.1 coordinate 29,403, forward strand.
ATCCACTCTGGGTGATGAGATGGCAAACCCTTTCTTAGTCTCTCTGAGATCAACTGCTGAGATCACATTGGTGTTAAACAAAGCAAGATGGTAAATGGGAGTGGATGATTTTAGTGTTTGGGACAAAAAAAAATGGACAATATTGCAAGAAGAAAACCATTTTATTTTTTTTTTTTCTCTTATTCTGTTTTTTGGAAAGTGTTGGAGACATTGCCATGGCTCAGAGAAAGTAGTAGCATGGCTACCTAAGAAAAAAACTAATGTTTGTGTTATGGATGTGAGTGTCTGGGACTTTAATCCTTTTCACTCCTCACCTCTAGCTCAAAGAAGCGGGGTTCAACCAAAGCAGCAGCCTGTCCCTGACTTGGTCACATTACTGTGCGTGTTGTGGATGTTGAAGCGATCGTGTGCTCAAACTCTGGGCTGTAGAAGGACTTGTGTGACTTGCCCCAGAAGTTAACAGTAACTGAGAATGAGTAGGATGAGAAATGTGGCAATGGAATTTGTAGAATAAAGACAAAATAACCTTTCTCTTACCAGATATATTCATCTTACAGCTCTGTGCCTGGCCTTTTCACTTTGCATCTCATTAACTTATCTACTGTTTGAGACAGTTAATCCGAAAACTCTCTCATCCTCACTTCTGAATTCCTTTCCAGGTAACCTGTGAGCCTTGGGATAGCATGGAGGAAAAATGCTGTGCAGTTTCTGGAGGGACAGAAAAGCTGGTAACAAAGTAGAACTGAAAAGGATTCCTCCCTTGGCCCTTTCATAAGAAAGATGTAGCTCTGAATGCTTTAGTGCCATTTCTCTGGGACATAGGATTATTTTAGCTATTTCAGAATTAAATACTTCAAAGTCAAATCTGCAGCTAAGAGCATGCATTAAAAACAAAATACATCATTTCACAGATGTCACACTACTTTTAGTCATTTCCGAACACGATTTTACATCATGTAAAGACAGGAGTAGAAGAGGAATGGCAAGAGGTAAATGCATATTTCAATTGTTTTTTTAAAACAGACCAACTCATTTTAGGTAATCATGTAAGAAAATACATTTATTATTCTCATGGAGAAAAGCTAAAGAGAAAGGACACAATTTTGCTACCTTTTCTTGTAGCAGATTAAACAATTAGCTTAAACACATATTTTCGAAACTTAAGAAGCTTTTATGTGGAAATGCATGAGTGGCTGTTACTGTATGCTCATGTGAAAAGAGACATTTTCATTTCAGCAGTTGAAAAGGTAGTCTTTTATGATGCCCTTCAAAAGGCAGTGTTTTGTTTTGCCTATATTTAATTGCTGTAAATCTTTAGCATAACTTAGTCTTTTATCAGCGGTGTATTCATATTAAGTCATTCCTGCAGCTGGCCTTCCTGGGGTCAATAAAACTGCTTAAACTTCTGCAGGTACATAGGAATATTCTCAGTGTAAATGAAACATTGTGTACAAACAACAAATATATTTAGAAGACAAGAATGTAGTCTTTGCTATGCAGATTGCTATTTCAGACAAATATTATCCAGTTTGCATTAAACCTAGCTGCTGCTTTGCTTTGTATGCAGTTTCTTCTTACCTTATACTCTAATGACAAAAGGTGCTAGCAGACTGTTTACTTCTTGTCCAAGTGATTAATTTCACCCAACTGCTGCTCATATATGGAGGGATTAGTGGCTTTAACTTCTGTATTTACTAGTTATGTTTTCCTAGTACCGTGGTCAGTGCCTCTGCCCCTGCAGCACTAGCAGAAAGAAGTGTCTGTCCACCTCATCTAGCCCATTCACTGACTGGTATGGTGCAAATTTTCTGCAAGTAAACTAGCCTGGGTTAGGAGGAGGCTGTATGTCTCATTGTGTTGCTCAGCTGAGCTCCAGCAAAAGATAGAGGGGGAAGCAGGGGATAGTAATGTTCTAGTACTCCCTCCAAGCACATTGGTGGAAAATGTCAGTGAGATGTGTGGGCACATAACTAATTTAAAGCATGTGATCATTTCTCTTGACCTCAGTGAGAGCACTCCTGCCCTGCTTTACTAAATAATGTAAACTATTGCTCACTGGTTTAAGCCCTTATGTATTTAATTTTCTCCTATTATGTTTTTTATAATTTTTAATTTTTTATTTTAGTAATGCAAACAGATGGATTGAAAATTGGATTTCTTTTTAAAGGAGAAAAAAACTAAAATAAGCATTAATGGTGTGGCATAGCACCTAGACTTGTTCCAAATCTAATGAATAAGTAACAATTTTATTTTCTACTTTAAAAAACCCACAAAAATTGTCAGAATAGAGTTAACGTTACTTTTAAAAAACTTGTTTATCTAGGAAACGCATTTCTCTAGATTGTGCTGTTAAAGACTATGCAGAAGAGATAAACAAACCTCTTTGTTGTGTGTGTTAGTGATCTGTTTATAGAGTTATGAACATGTAACTTGAATTGTGTACCCTTTCCCTGCACCAATTTTATCTGTTCTCCTTTGCTGTGTTGTAGGTGTCTATTACTAGAAAGAGCATTGTCACAGTATCCAGCCATTCCTTTCTGTCAGTGGAAATACAGAGTATTAATCCCCACTCTGTCCTCCTGCATTAATGAATCCAGGCTGGTCTTTCAGAATTGTATAGAAACAACCCAGAAATAAACCATTATGCCACAGAGAGGGCAATATCTGATTAGGATTGGAGGAGATGAGATTTATTTAGAGGCATAGCATGTTTTATGGCTGCAAAAGGAGACAAAGAAATGTCCAGCAGGATAACCTTTCCAATGCATCTGCAATCTGGTTGTGAACATGGAAAACTAAACAGCTTTTCCAAGGAAGTGTGTTTTTTAGAAGAGTGTCCAGCCATTGGATCCCACCATTTTGCTGTGTCAAAATAAATGAATACAGTTTCCACCTTTCCCTTGCTTAAGAGGCTCACCAGTTCAGTTTTACTCTTGCATTGCAAGGCTGTTGTTCAAGCCCTTCAATTAGCTCTTGAAATTTACATAGGTTTTGGTGACTGGTGTACACACCAGAATTGACTGGGAGAGCTCCTCTGACATTCCCTTTTGGTTTTCTTAGCTTGTTTAATTTGGGGAAAAAAAAGTAAGAAGGAACACCTGGTAGCATTTCTTTCATTACAGATGTAGACTTTCTACTTTGTGTCTGTTCTTGTATAGGATAAATCCAGGAATGGATCCTTCCTGGAGTGCCTTTCTGATCATCCTGTGTAAGAAAACCACAACCTTTCTCTTTTAACTTCTGGAAGATGTGCACACTTGTTTTTCTCTAGAGTTGCACAGCTTTCCCCAAAGCCCTTCTGCTTCTCAGTATCCAAGAGTCATTCATCCCTCGCTGCAAAAAACCATCAGTTTCATAACTGCCGCAAGGTTATGAAAGAAAGTTACAGTCTAGGCATTTTGCTGACTGGGGTCCAAAAAGAGGAAAAAGTTGGCCAAAGCCAAGTAATTGTTAGTGGCAGAAACAGCTGGGAATTCTTGGTAACTCAAGAAAAATGGCTGGTGTCTGAAAACACTGCTGTGGTACAAGGCTGGAAAAAAAGTGTACTTGGGCTTTCTGAAGTGTTTTTGTAGCACTTAGCTTTGTACTTTCTTAATATTGATACAGTTGCTCAGAAAAGTATCAAGTCAAATCCAGTGGCAGGTTTTGAGAAGCTCAAGTGATACAGCATTCGTTTGTTTTCTGGCAATTTTTTATGTATTTATAAGTCCTTAAAATGCAGTAGGCAGTTAGCAAAGTTGAAATTTGAATTTGCACATTCTCCTCTTCTGGTGCACTTTCCAAAGACCTTGACTTAAAGAGGAGCAAGTACCCTGTGGGTCCCTTGTAACTCGTCTTTGCTTAAGGTGGCATAGGTGTTTTAAGGAAGGAAGTGGCTGTGAGGAAGAGAAATCTTCAGACTGCATATTAGTGTGTTTAATCCTTCCATGTTAAATTTTTTTTTCAGTGTTCATTTTCAAGTAAGGTCAGCCAGTGACTTCTAATTAAATTTAAGCCAAGCAACATGCTTCATCTTCCTTTCTGGAGATTTATTTGAGCCAGAGAGACCAGTGAGAAGCTGTTGTTGGGAAGAAAACACTTTATGTTGCAGAAAACTGGTAACATACCAGATGTATGCCCACAATAAAAGAAATTTTGGCTACATTCAGGTTTACATTTACCTGAATTAATTGACATAAAGAAATAAGAAATTTTTTGATGTCTCAGCTTGTTTTGTTTCGCAGAATGTTTTCTGGTTTGGGGGATCACTCCAATGTAATAATTATAAATTCATTGCTGTTTATGTCACAGTGTATGAGAGTAGGGAGAAACTCAGTTCTTGCCTCTAAAATGTACAGTCTCTACTGACTGCAGCACAAGCATCTGACCTGGTGAGCTGAATGGTAAGCTTCAGCCAAGCATGCCTCCTTTTTATTTATTTTGAAGAGTATGAAAAGCTGTAAAAAGGAAATGAGTATCAAATAATTATTTGAAAGAGGAAAAGAATATTTGTAGTCTGAGCCTTTTGCTTTGGGAAATAGACCTGTTGATAATCTCTGAGGGTTAGCAGGGAACTTTTCCAAAGCATGTGGGTTGATGTCTAGATAGAGAGGAGGATTATTAGAGAAGCTGTTGAATATTCTGACCATTTGGTTCAGTGAACTTTTGTTCCATGGGCCTGACTGCCACCTAAGGGGTCATTCCTAATGGAGGTCCTGTTAAGTCACTTATACTTAATTCCAGTTTTCTGTCATGCTGATTTGGTCAGTTCATTGACTGGTCTGTTGAGGTTGCAGCCTGATGTATCAAAGTTTGAACAGTGCCACACAGCTGGCTTGAATGTAGGTGACCAAAATTAACTCAGTGGGGAAGATGCATCTTATCAGAGAGCACAAGATGTGCTAAATGTAAGAGTATGCAGAAAAAAAGGAAGTGTAAGGAGAAGGGAATTTTTTATTTTTCTTTAAAAATCAGTTTTATTGTATCTTACCTGGCTCTGGTTGATCAACTTTGTACTGTGCAGGCTATTGCAGGCTGAAGGCAGAATGAGAAGAAACTGCAAATTCACTTAAGTTCTCCAGGTCAAAACTATGCTGGTTAATTGAAGATCTGTCAGTGCCATAAGAGTGCATAATATAAAGGCTTCTGTATTACTTAATACTCATCTGCTCATCTTCTTTCTCATCTGGAAGTTCTTCATCTATCCAGGTATGTATCATAAAGGGCAAGCACTGGAAATGAAGATAATATTAATATGCTTGGTTTTAGAAGCAAATGGTAGAGTCAGAAGTGTTGGCTCAGGGTCACAAGGGTGTCAAGCAGGACTTTCAGGCAATTACTGAGGCATTTAGTTCACTTAGAATAGGATTTAGTTCATTTAGAATAGAATGTGAGACAGCATTAATGTGAAACATTAGTGTTCCTTTCCAGACTAGGTACATATCACAGCAGATGATAGCTTTTACCTCTCCATATGTTTCCCAGTTAAATAGAAAGCCAGACTTATCTTGGGGAGAGGAAATAAACATCCATGTTTATGGATGAGAACCCATAACAACAACTAAGCTCAACAGATCACTTAGTTGGGCAGAGAATAGCAGTTACCTGGATCGTGGCCTTTGTCACCAAACTGAATTTCAAATTGCAGTATAATTTAAGATTCATAAAGATATGGTGAATGGACATATAAACTGGCATTTTAGGCAGGAAATGCACTGTTTTTTGATAAAACTACTTAAAAAATATATTTGGGAGTAGTTTATAGTTTGGTGTATATTGCCTTAAAGCCTCCAGGTTACATGTGATAAATCTGAATTTGATTAGAACACCACCCTTTTCAGAGCATGCATACTGCTGTGCTCCCCTCGCCCACTGACAAATTGTAAAATACCTACTTGTCTCTTCTTGTGGTTAGATCAGTTTTAACCAGTTTTACTCAAAATTTTCTGTGTAATACCCAAAAGTTTCCATTGACTTCACTGACATTACTCCAGATTTATATTGGAGTGATGTAGAGCAGAAATCTGCCCTGGTGAGCGTGGAACCCCAAAGGCATTCATTGAAGCCATTCTCTATAATAATAATGAAAAAAGATGTTGAAATTGAATGTCGTTTGTCATTGTCTTCCATTTGCTTGTATCTAGTTATAAATCAGGAATGCAAGAAAGCCATCCCATTAGCTGCTAGCTCAAAAGTAGTTCAAAAGGAAAGCCCAGTGCCTCCAGGAATATCTTTCTAGCAGTAGTCTGATCTCTGCAGGTTACTGTTCAGTTACTTTAAATCAGCCTGCCCTTGGGCTTTGCTGGCTGGAAGGAAGTACCTGCTGTCTGCAATCCTCTTTAACTTGCAACTTGAAAACATAATTGAGGATATTTTTTCAAAGCACAGTGCTTTTTGAAACTCCATTTATGAGAAGGATTTTGCACTTTAACAAGTTGTCTTCTGATGCAGTGAACATTGACCTCTATCCTGTTTCCAGTAAAGGTAAAGAGAAAATGGAAAGGCTCTGGCATTCTTAAAAAAATTTCCACTAAATTTCTGTGGCCAAGCATGTAGATGAAATTTAAATTCTGTCTTTTATTATTTTCTGTAAAGAAGGATCTTGGTAAGAAGCAAATTGTTCCATCAGCAATTCATTTTTCTCAGGCTGAAGGAGTTCAGACATAAATGCTGTTCTTTTATACTGTCACATATTTGTGTTGCAAATATCACTCGGGGGTATAAAAATAATTTGCAAACGTTAATTAAGGATTCCACTGCAGTCAAGTGGTAAGACATCAACAGATTTTTCCCTGGGAAAAAATGAGTTAGGAGATGGCTGGCAGATGAGCAGTACAAGGTCCTAGTGTTGAGGCTGGGTACCGGGCTGCTTAACCTCACCTTTCTGTTCTGTCTCTTTGCCTTCCCTTTACCTGCCTCTCCAGTCTGAAGTGATTTATGGCAAAAATACCTTCCCAAGGTGCACAATAAAGCCCCAACTTCATTTTAGGGGTCTAGATATACCATCACGTAAATGGATTTTTGGTTCTGGATTCACTGTGATGCAGCTGCTGGTGGATGCGTGAGGAGGAGCAGCTCTTGGCCCAGCAGAACTTCAGCTGAGCTTCATGTGTTTGCTGTGCAAAGGGGAAGGCTGGCTGGCCCCCTGTGGTGCTGAAGTTCCCTGCTTTGTTCTTGGCTGCACATGGTTGCTGATATAGCCCCACCTCTTTAGTTTTGAGGTGAGCTGGCTGTCAGGCCAGGCTGAGAACACCCTTAAGGCCTGTTGCAAGTTTATGCATTATCGTCGGGGAAAGGCCAGAATTCCTCCTAGGTTCACTCACTGCCAGGTTGCAGGAGTGTGTCTTCTGTTAGGAAGATTAAATTTAGACTCCACGATGACATCTGCAAGCAGAGTTCAAAGGTCAGTCTAGATTATGTTTCTTTTTGTTCAGGTCCTAAACTGCAGCTGCCTTATCCTGCTGTCAGATGCCTGGGGCAGGATGGTATTGCAAAGTTACGCATGGTTTTAGGCCAGTGCAGGAGGAAAGAGAGAAGTCCAGTAGTGTATTAACTGCAGAATGTGAAACCTGAATTTTTTTTTTTGTATGCTCAAGAGCATGATTCTGGGTTTACAGCCATGGGAGCTACATCACAAAGTTCAGGTGATGAAACTACATTTTCTGGAAGACATAAATGGTTTCATTTTCATTTTACAGAGCAGCAGAATGCAGCTAGGCTGAGGGGTTTTGTGTCTCTTCACAGATACTCAGTGGAGATGCTGACCTCTCAGTGGTACCTGACGCTACCATCACAATGAAATATCTTCTTTACTGTCAGTAACTACTACCTACTGGCCTAGTTTCTTCCCAGCAGCTGCACAGTGTGGCACCAGCAGTGTAATTCAAATCTAAATTTATGAATGTCTGTTAAAGTGTGAGTTGCACTCTTATGCACTGCTTGTTCTCAAACATGTTAGCACGGTTAGAAAATAAAGGAGTGGATATAAAGAAGGCATAGTAATATAGTAATAATAGTGGAAAGCACATTTTCCTTTCTAGTCATCTGAGGAAAAAATGTGTTAAGAGGTTCTGAAACAGTGCTGAAAGCTTGCTGTACATGGCTTGAAAATTTTAGTGGGGAAATGTTCATCCTTGAGGGTGTTTCCTGCTTTCTCCATCAGAAGAGCTGATGTGAGCTCAGCTACAGCAGCAAAACATGATCAGCTCTGTCTTCCTTCTGTATTTGGAATGACAGTTGAAATAATCCATGACCTGGGATGCAAAGACAATGAAGGTCTTCTAGTGGTCAATGAGAAAAAGCTTTTTGAATCCTTTTGAAAATCCCAAATATTAATTACCACAATCCTTTAACTAAATGGTCCCATGCACTAATTCTGGTTAACCTGTTTTGGCAGTAATTGTCCAGGGTGAATTCAGTAACAGGGATCCCCCCAGGAGCACACTTCCTTGTGCTGTGGCAGTGTCATTTCCCTGCCTCAGCATTTTCTGTTTGTAATGGTTAATAGCTCTGTGCTTCTCTCCTTCACCTGGCTCCACTGTTCCTATACACATTATTTATTTTCTATCATTGCTTGGCACTGTATTTTTCCTCTGTTGTTGTTGCTGTAATAAGGCCCCAAACAGTTGGATTTTCCCCTCCCGGTATGTTTTTGTATTGCCTGTTTTATTTCTCACCCCAATGAGCACCTCACTCCATAGGCTTTCCTGTACAATGTAGGGTAGCTGACAGGGATTTTACAGCCTTTTCTTAAATTACACTGCCCTTAGCTGGATTTGCCTCTCTAGTTTAGACCTCAGTCATCAACAGAAATGGTTTGAGAATTTGTGGGTTTTGCAGACAAAATATTTCCTGGAGATAAAGCACTGAGGGACACAGGGGACCAATAATACATCTCACAGTGACCCTCTTTCCACTTCACCTCCCTTCCAAACCTGGAGAGGGAGATGAGCATCATCCAAAACTGTACTGAAGGAGCAATTAAAGATTAAAGGATACTATTTCTCCCTTTCTCATAGTTTTCTTCATTGCTTTTAGTTAATGTGTTGTCAGTTCTTTCTTGCCAACTCACTACTTCTTCCAGGGTTTCCTGTTTCCTTCTAAATGCAGTTGCTCCCACCTTTTCCCTTATCTCTCTTACCTGCTGTCTCTCTGGCATCTACCTCTTTCCAGTCTCCCTTTTCCTTCTTTGAATCTCTTCCTGAGAGTTGTATCCGTGCATTTTCCTTCCTTGCACAGTGGGGAAGGTAGGGACAGCTTTCCTGAAGTGAAAGCACAGCCTGTGAGCACATACCTTAACTCTCTGTGAATTGTTTTTTGTGAGGTTCCTTGGTTCATCCAATGCAAGGTAGGTTGCCGTGCAAGGACGTTACAGAGAGCTGTAGCCTTAAATTCCGAGTTAGATATGTCAGCAGTGGTTACTAGGGAAACTTCTAAATTCGCACTGGCAATGTCTGTGCTCAACTACCATATCAGACCTTCAGGAAATGCACCAAGTGAACAGGCATAGACTGGAAAAGTGGCACTCTGTAAGACTTGGGGATGCTCTACATACAGGTAAAATGAAAACCTCTAAATCTTGAGAATGATACAGGGTCTGTGACTCTGAAATCCAAAGCCAGGAAAATAGCATGAATGAAGTAAAAAGCATTTCATACAGACAGCAGCCTTAAACAGGATTATATTTGTTGTTTTTGGATTTTGTTTTTTAGAACTAAGAAAATAAGAACTGTTGTTTCTAGCAGATCATACATAAAAATTGTAACTTGTTACTAGAAAGTAATGGGAGATGATACCCTGCACTCTGACATCCCATACAAGGTAAGAGCATAGACACAAATTCATGCGTATTTAAATTCATGCTAATCAGAAATAACATTTGGGATTAAAGCAAATGTCAGAAACCTGTAAAAGAGTTAGAACTATTCAGATTGGAAAAGACTCTTGGGATCACTGAGTCCAACCATCCAACCAATTGCACTTGAACAGGCTCTTTACCTAAATACTCCAATACCTTCTCTGGCTGAGTAGGTCTGAGCCACAACCTACTGGAGATTGGAATAATGTTTAATCACTACGTATTTTCCTTATCCTGGTTCTATTTTTGGACCATTTACTGTTGTCAGAGGGGAGGGTCGAAAGTCACGTGTTGGGTTTGGTGGTCTTGAATTTTGATCTGACACAGTTGGGCTTATAAAAGCACAAATGTCAGTCCCCTGCTCATTAGAAGGACTGGCCTGTTACCCTGTGGTTTTGTACCCAGCAACCGAATGGGAGTTTGTCCATGGCTGGAATTGAGGTACAAATAATATTTTTCACATATTACATGTCCAAGTTGCACATATTTTTTTGTTGTCTTCACTCATACAAGTCTCTACTTTAAAATACAAACTTTACTAAGGAGACGTTTGTTCATATAAGGCAATTTTGATTTCAAAATATCCCCTCTCACCAGTTAAGCCTGTTCATTATCTGATCTCAGATGTTTTTGGATTAGCCTCTTGACTCAATAACATTTGTGGAAGGTCTAGTTACATTTTAATATATGTTAAAAATATCTCTTATTGAATGGTGCTGGCTGCAGCATATTAATGTGTTATTAATGGACTTTTACTGGCTTTGTGCAAGTGCTGCAAGATCATAATCTAAACATAAGAGGAGTGTACACAGAATATGGTACATACTCATCTACTGAGAGACAACCAGACAACTTCAGAACTAGGGAAAAGGCTGCTGTGAGAAGCTGATTGCTATGATGAATTTGAACCACAAGGGGTGGAAGTAATTAATCATGGTATGATTAATCAAAAGCTCATCATGTTCTGAATGTTATGCATGAAACAAAAAATGCCTCAAGTAGCAAATTCCTTGGGGGCTGAAAGGAAGTGACTCTTGCTGCTGGAACATGAAGAGCCCTGATGCAGAGCTGGATGGCTGCTCTGGCTCACAGACCTGCTGCTTGCTGTGGATGCCCTCATCTAGAAGAGTTTTCTTTTAGAACTTAAATTACCTTAAAATATGATATCCATCCAAAATTATTAATAAACCATCAAGGTCTATTTTAATATCACCTGCACAAAACTTTGTTTCTTTAGGTTTTAGTATGACAGGATCTGCTGGCAGAGAACATTCATGCAAGTCTAGTCCTGTGGAGCTGGCAGGAGGAAGGCTCCAAAGATGAATGGTGAGGTACAGTGAAAGCAGCTTGTAGCTGTAGGAGCACCTTCAGGAGTATGTGGCGATGCCATTTCTCCCTGCTTCCTATTGTTTCACCAGGAATGATTTTTTTATTCTTGATGCAAGAAGCTGCTGCCCTGAAAACTTCAGTGTTTTGAGTCATGTATGTGCTGAAGAGGTCTTACAGTCTTTCTTTTTCCTTCTATAGCAGATACCTACTAACGATACAGCAGCTCCCCTCCTGAGGAGCAGAGCTGACACACAGCTCAGCAGTTCTGAGAAGCTGTGGGAACATTTAGTGAGATGTAGCACAGCTAGTTGTCTGGTTGGACCAACCCCAGCCTGCCAAGGTGGCAGCTCATGGGGAAGGGGCAGCTCATCCCATCAATTCTATTTTGGCTGTTGTCTGCAGTGATTTGCTGAGTGGGAGGAGGCAGAACTGCCTGGTAGTGTGGCAATTTACTCCACACCTTCTTGACCCACCATTGCTCCTGATGTCTCCTTACTTAGATGTGGGTCAAAGGCAATGAAATTTAAATGGTCCTTTTCCTCCAAGAAACAAACCTGTACTTTCAAGGGAGAAGCGAAGCACATTTTTCCCAGCTCCCCAGAAAACCCTGTAGGAGATGAAGGGGCCTTCAGCATCACGTGCATTTTTTTTCCTGACGCATAAACTGTATTTTAGGCACAGTTATTTGCAGAATTCTGGTGTAGGCAATAAAAACACAAAGCTGGTTTATGAAAACTTGAAGCTCCTAATTGAAATCCGACTTTTGTTCTTTAATCTTCACAAAGATGTGGAGAAAGGCTAAGAAAATGTGTGTGAGTGTATTATAAGATATTCCTGTTTCTTTAGGGCAATGTTTAACGATCAGTCAGTGACTGAGTGTACATACATTAAATATTTATTTTTCTTCTGTAGAGCTGAATGGGGAAATGTGCTCACATTTCTGCCAGATCACTAATTGGGTAACTGCGGGTGCTTAGGGTGTTTCTGAAGCAGCAGTTTTATCTGTGGTACTTGTCTCATTAAGGATTTTACTGTTTGTATTCCAGAAGTCATCAAATCTCCAGCTGGGGCAGAGGCTTTGATAAATTGCCATTTTGTATGCTTGAAACGTTACCTCTGAGTAATAAAAGTTGTCAGTTTGCATGTATAAAAAATATTTTTATAGAACAAATTTTTGTTCATTTTCAGCATTTGCAAAATCCAGAGTTTGTTGAAATCTGTGGATTTCTGTTAGTTGATCTGGCTGCAGAAACAAGACTATAAACCTGTAGGATGTGTTTGATTTCTTACTTCTCCTCTATTCCTTCTCTTTCTGTTCTCAGATTTCTGGTGGGAGTGTTTTCTCAAGCCTCTTGTTGCTGCAGGACCATTCTTCTGACAGGCATAAAGAAGCCTTGTTTTTTCTCAGGGAAACAAAACTCAAGTGGTGACTGACAGCCACGGGAATCCTCTTTACCTCCTGCTATTGAGTGGTTTGATGCCATCACCAATCTCTTTCCCGTCTCATCAGTGCCTGTGATATTTCTGGGGAATGTCTGGTCTGCACAGGTTGAATTCTGCCAGACACAGCCCCAGCCCCCTCTATCACTAAGGGCAACAGGATCAGCTTTAAGGCAGTGCTCAGCGTTTTTTAGGGAAGGCAGTTTTGAGGCAATGGTAGCTGATCCTACTGGAGTTGTAGATAAGGCTTTTCTCATGTCCTGTCTGAGCTTTTTTTTTCTCCCTACAGGACAAGCATTCCCTTCCAGACTGCTTCCTTATGCCTGCTCTACCCCCAGTCATGCTGCTGGCAGCTTCATTTGTTTTGCTGTCCTCTGCTTTCCATACTCTTACCTCCTTTTTACAGGGATAGTCCACCTGAGGATCACTCTTCTTTGTCAGAGCTGGGCTATACCATCAGTTTAGCCCAGCAGAAAGGAGTTGAGCTTGCATAAGGTTTGCAGAGAAGGATCCTTCTGTCCAGCAGGATCTGGAGTCTGTGAATGAGTCGTAGATTTCTCCTTCTCAGGAGAGGTATTTTATCTACTGTTTATTTTAAGTTCTGCCCCAGATTAATTTTAGAAGCCTAAGAAATACCTTAACTCTTCAGCTTTTTAGTGGAAAGTAGTATTCAAACTGCATACAGGTGCTAAATCTGCCACTTCCTTTTGCAAGAAGCCCTGAGATACTGAAGTACTGAACTCTTCAGAGAACATTATTTCTTAGAACTGGACTAAGCATTATTCTGATAATTGTCACCCTTAAGTGTGCACCATTTGTCACTCTGAATGTTACTGCATGGACTAAATATTACTTTACAATGAAGCTAATGTTGAGTCTTCAAAAAAATTTTCCCTAATAGAATTTTAGATATAGATAAATGAACATATGACATGTAAGGTTTGTTTGTTTGTTTGTTTTGTGGGTTTTTTTTTTTGTTTTTTTTTTTTTTTTAGGTTTGGTTAATCTTAGTAGTTTGCTTTTATGTTATGACTGGTTCTTTTTTTTTTTTTTGGTACATTAATGATATTTATATAACAGAGCACCCTAAGGAGGCTTCATAGCCAAAATATTTGAAGTCAAAAAGGGTCAAAGCTGCCATTCTAGAAGCTCAGCTTAGAGTTACATTAATTAAATCCTCAGTTTGTCATTTCTAAGGTCACATTGTGGCAGGTTTACTTATCTCTTTGTAGCCCATGAGCAGTCTATTTAATGACTGCTGTGTTTGTATGGAAGAAAAGAGAATTCAAGGCAGATTTTTTGGCACTTTCATCTTAAAAATATTTAATATTTATGCTATCAAAGTGAAAACTTCCTTAAGGTAATGACAATTGGAATCATATAAAATATTCCTTCAAGAGGTAAGCTGTCAGACTGATGGTCTGCTTTCAAGTATTGCTTTCTCCTTAACCTACCCATCCCCCTGCTTCTTTCTTGATTTATCTGCCTTGAAGCTTTTAACTCATATGAATCTCTCTTTTGCCTGTAAGGTCTCCTGTAATTTTTTGTTTAATGAAACAAAGGTTATTTGTAGGGTGGATTTTTTCTGAAGCTAAATAATTATTATTTATCTGAGCCAGTGAAGCACTCCACATTTATATTGTTAGCCTTAAAAGCAAGATTTTTCCTTTGTAACTACATCCTCTTAGATATACAGTAGCATTTGTCCATCCACTTTTGTATTTATTCATGAAATGTAACAGTGTAGGAGACTCAAACATCCAGCTAAACCAAATCATTTGTTGCTGCTTTGATTAGTTTATTAGATAATTTTTAGTGTGGTAAGATACATACAGAGGAAATCCAGCCTCAGTGTGTTTGGTTTCAACATAATCTATGAATCAATAGTTTCTGTCAATAGTTTTAAAGCTAAAGGGCTCATTCATGGATCTACTGTCATCAGCCAGGGGTTTTCAATGCCTAAATTATGAAGTGGGTGTCACTTCCTGTGATTTTTTTAGTAGAGCAACTGATCTCAGTGAAGGTGCTTATAGGAGAGTTGTGAGCTGTATCTAGGGAGGACTCTGTTTTTTGGTCTTCAAATGAATACATTTTCTGAGCTTGAGAACTTGATTTGTTCTGAAAGAATCAGGTGAGTTTATGCTGATTTATGTATCTACAAGTAGTGTCAACTTTGTGTCCACAGAACTGACAGATCTGTCATTACTTTATACACACATATATAGAAACAGATACACATATGAGAATGAACCACTAGGTTTACATCATGTTGCATACTGAAAAATTATAAAGAAAATCCTGGAAGCCCCTTAAGAAAACATTTAAGTGCAGAGACCAAAACTGTTATCTGCTCTGCCACAGTGTCCTGATGCCAGCCAGGCCAGACTTACAGGAATGAATACAACAGCGCTGCTGCAATTTAGTATGAGATGCAGTGTGGTCATTCTTACTGCTCAACATACAAGATAAACACCAGCTTCAGTGGACTTTGTTTTAATTTGTGAACAGTTTTTTAAAAGAACTTAAATCCTTAATTTCATAAAGCACATGGGTATCATGCCCAATTTCTGCATACATGACAGAAAGTGTTGGACAAGACAGTGGAGTTAACTCAAAGAGCAGTTTGTATTTACAGAATCTGGGCAGTAAATGATGTTGCAGCTCTTGTAGCAGCATTGCTGTGGTACTTGTCTTCTCTTAAGGGTAAAAAAATTTAAAAAAAAATTGAGAGAGGAAGCATCTGAGATTTTAGCCCAATAGATACAGAAATAGATGAGATCTGGGACCTGACAGTTTATAAGTTTTCTTCCTATTATCACCTTCCCTATCTCTAGTCTCTAAAAGTTCATTTTGAAGAAAAAAAGATCTGAAGAGCCCCACTATTTTTTATAGTTAAGAAATGTGCTCCAGACACAGGAAGTGTTCCAGTTCACAGGAAGCTCTGACATGTCTGTCAGCCACGGGTAGGTGGTTCCTATGTAGAAGGCTGGAAATGCTGAGAGCAGAATGGAACCCTATGTCTTTAGTAAAGTAGCTGCACTTATTATCTAATACCTGAAAACTAAGCTGTAATGATTTTACTCTGCAAAATGGTAATGAATGGTGTATTATAAAATCTCTGAATTCTACTGCTTCTAGGAAGCCTAACTTTTAGCTTAGTTCTGCCATCATCATCTCTACCTAGAGCAGGTACATTTCCCAAATGCAAAAGCTTTTGGGTTTTTTTTTACCTTGGAAATACCATTTTGGATGCATGTTAGTTTTGGAAAAAATTGTTTTATTCTGCATGGTTATGCTTATAGAAGATTAAAGGTTATACTTACAGTAGACTAAAATCCTCTTTTTCCTACTTTTAGAAACATTAATTCTTGGTCAAAGCACATTAATGCTCCTATACCATTGCTTAATTGTTTTGTCTGTGTCTAGAGAGGTGAGAAAGCAGTATCTTTCCTTCTGCTCAAATTTAAGAACTTACTTTTGTATCCCCTGTATTATCTCAAATGATGGCATACACTTTTTTTTTTGGCTTGTGCTCTTCCTGAAAGCAATGTTCTTTTCTGCATGTTGCTCTATAATCTTCTTAAATCATCATTTCACTTGCATTGTAAACAGAAATCCATTTGTGTAATTAATTATTTTTATATGACTTTCCCCTCCCCCTCCCTTTAATTTCTCTTATGCATTGATGTAAAACATGCCATCTTTATCCTAGATCTATCCCACACAATGTGTTAAGGGATCTGCTTCTTGCAGAAGACAAAGCTGAGGCTTTCAGGTAAGAAGCTGCATTTTTGGCCTTATACTTGTGAAAAAGATTATTCTGAAAGTGGAAATCAAGCAGCTGAGCAACCTGTCTGGTGTCTCTGAGGGAGTATGCACTTCCCAGTCACTTTACTCCTATTTAGGAGTTAATCTCCAAATCTAATGTATAGACCATCAGTCTGTTAACCATTCTTACAAGTGTAGGAAAGCATCAGATACGAAGCTTACAAAATGAAGGGAATGAGTGCAAAGAGAATCAGCCACTGTCTACAGAAAAGTAAAAGGTAATAACTGCAGTGACTCAAAAAAGTAGCCAATTAAAAAAAAGATAATTAATTATGCTGATTGTGAGAGTACAACAGTGGAAAGATCATATTCTCAGTATGTGCTCAAAATTAAGAGAATTTTCAACTGTCTTTGTGTCAGTTAATTTTTCTGACAGGACAGCACTTTCTCCTATTGGCTAACAGGCCTGCAGCATCTTCAGTTCTTATTGTAGCATGTGGACTTTCACCAAATGTGGAATCTGGCTCTTTGGTAGAATAACCCCTACATTGAGGTGGAAAAAGATGGAAGTAAGGTCAACTTTACTCTAAAATTGTTCATTGATAGGCTTTCATTTCCAGCAAAAATGGGAAAATTGTCCTTATTCCCTTTTAAATAGGAAAGTAGGTTTAGGAAGCACAATTTTTCATTCTCTGCTAGCTGTAAGGAAAAAATATCTGTGGTTTTCTCTTGGATTAGTCACATATCTGATTAAAATGCATGCATTTTTTCATACATTATTTAATTTCTTTAGCGTTTCCATATCTGAATTTGGTATTTTGTATTAAAAAGGAATTACCCCAAACCGTTCATTATAATGAAAATCCAGAAACTGAGAGATGTCAGACATTGAGGTAACCATACTCTTTCATGACCTTGCCTTGCCCTGTACAGAAGCCAGCTTAAGTTGGTTAGAACTGACTGTGATTGCTCATCTTTTCTAGTCATTACTTCCTGCATACACAAAGCAGAAGAAAAGTCTTGAGCCAAAGAAGATTAATGAAAATCTACGTTACACTTCATTCAAAGCATCTGCCTGCTTTGGAAGTCGTGCACTGGCACACATACTAATTAGAGCAGAACAAAATGTGCCTTTTTTTTTAAATTCTTTTTTTCTTTTGGGGAGGAAAATGAAAACCAAGCAGCTATTTTATCCCCAATTTTTAAAATGGTCACAGCAGCCGTGTACATTAAACATCTCATATGCAACGTGCATTTTGTAACTGAAACTGCTTCAGGGGTGAAATTAATAATTCTGCTTTCTCAAAAAAACATGATGTAACCATCACTCTTGAAGAGGGAGAAATCTACTTTTCTACAAATGAAAAAGTCAGAATTATCACTAAAATATATCTGCATCCTTAAAGAATCCAGTGACCCTCTTGCACAGAATGCTCTATACTAGCTGCTTACTAAGGGGGAAAACAGATGGTGTATTATTACTTCTTTTAACAGTGGGAATGAAGCGCAGGTAATATGTCTATTAACAGAGAGGACTGTTGAGGAATTTCCTGGAATTGTGGAATGAAATGTGCAGTTATGCATGCTCATTCTGGTTTTCCTGCCTCATGGCTGGGAAGAGAGGTAAGGGGAAGAAGGCCACTCACTTGAGGGGAAAGTGAAGTTGTTTATCCAGGTGTTGCACTGGGATGAACACTCCCTGTCCCTTTGCACACCTGTTGGTTGGTTGCATGTTCTTCTCAGAAGAAGGGTAAATCCAAGACATTAACCCTATGTGTGTTCCTGGGCAGAGTCTTGCCCTTGGCAGTGGGAAATTGCTTTGCTTTTGTGACCAGGATCCAGGAGGTGCAGGTGACTTGTTGCAAGGAAGCATTGCAGTCACCAAAAGGAGATTGTCAGAGTTGCTTTGAATTTAGATGATCACCCAGTTTGTCCTGACAGGTATGAATGGCTCGGAGTCGTCAAGGAAATGATTGCACATGATGGAGAGAAAAGGTAGTCAGTTTAACACTGAGAAGATTGCTGGGGAAAAAGAAATTACTACCAAATGTGTGTATAAAAAAGAAAAGTAGCATAGCTGCACTCCCAGGTATCCAATTCCAGGAGATGGATGTGCTTGAAAGAAAGAAAACTTTACAGAGCTCTTCATCTAGCTTGCTACATGGCAGAATAACATCCTTCAGTCTGTCAATTTTTTGCCATCAAAAGGCTATGAAATTCAAAGAAATGTGTTATTTATACATTATTCAGTGTAGCTTCTGAGTTGCATACTTTGTAAATAGTATTTTTAGGGGTTTTGTAATGGTGAGAAGACAGGGGCTGGCCAGTTTTCATTAGACTACCTTACAATTTTCAGCAGAACACAGAATAATTGTCCTGTTCTGTAGAAAAAGGATGGATGACAAACATAATCACCTATTTTTCTTAAACGTGTGGCTACAGAAAAAGACCTTCTGACAGTGAAATGTAGTTTGAGTGAAAAATCAGGGTGCATTAGCTAGGTGGCTCCAATTTTGTATGGAAATTGCCTTCCCACACCCTCTCAGTATTAGTGCTTTGGTGACAAGCACAGAATGTAATTCTGTTTTGAGCTTTTTATCTGATGATAAGTCTCTGTGCTTGCTGCTCCCTAACTTGTCACCACTGTGGTGAGATCAATTGCATCTTAAGTGCTTCAAGTCATAAGATATTTAACGTATATTCATTAAAATTCCTTATTTCCCTCTATTAATATTTTTGAAGTAACTTCCTAATATTTTTGAAGTAACTTCCTAATATTTTGGGTTCCCATTGGGGTTAAAGCTAATTTTCAAGGACTTGTTTCAATAAATTCTTAGAAATATTTGCTGAACATTAATTTTTCTGGGGTATGAGGGAGATTATTGCTTTTCTGAAAATCTATTGAACATGGGGACCTCAAGGACTCATCCAGGTAGTGCTACACTTCAGTAAACTGGGCTGCAAAATTTTAGGTGAAAAAGCTGGAATTGATTCTACCTTAGAAATTCATGACATGGATATCTGTCTTTGGCTTATAAAATCTGGACCCAGACAATACAAAGCAGAGAGCTTGGATTGTTCATCTTGGTGAAGTCAAGTCAGAGAAATATTAATATTGATAGCTATGAAGAAATTGTGGGGAAGAGGAGTAAACATCAGAGAATGACAGCAAGTATTTGAGGTAGAACAGATTCTGACACTGGCTCAAGTGCAGATAAAGAGCAACTTGCCCCAAGGTTGGAAATTAGACATTTCTTAATGATTAAAAGACTTTGGCATTGCAAGGGGTGGTTTGACTCTTACAGTTGAACTCAATACTCTTAAAGGTCTTTTCCAACCCAAGTGATTCTGTAATTCCAGGACTCCAAATAGTTTTATAATGACAAGAGCAAGATAGCAAGTTTTTGGAATGGCTAATCATGAATTTACATTGGGAATGTTATGGTACATATTCAAATTTTGAGATGCTGGAAGTATAAAAAATTATTTTCTCTTTAAAAGGTGGGATTTTGGGTGGATTTTTTTACTTTTCTCTTTCAGTTTGTTGTACTGGGGACAAGAGCAGGCAGATGCTAAGCAATAGGTGCTTCAGAACATATTTCTCAACTCATGGTTTGCCTTGCACATCAAAG
Source organism: Chaetura pelagica (assembly GCF_000747805.2). NCBI lineage: Eukaryota > Metazoa > Chordata > Aves > Apodiformes > Apodidae > Chaetura > Chaetura pelagica. The sequence continues at coordinate 49,407 of NW_009954309.1, forward strand.
TACCTCAGAGCAACTGAGGTTTGGGCCCTCCAGGTTACTTTGCATTGCCTGGGATGAGCCATGTCCAAGCTATGCACTTGATTTCAGAAAAGACTGAGGCTGCTGCAACCACTCAGGAACAAATGTGATTGTTAAAGTCTGCTCCAATGTGGCATGCAAAGGCAGCCTAGAATTAGACAAATATGAAGAATTAAGGCCTGTAAGCCTGCAGGAGGCTGCTTGGGATAACAAGCAAATCCAGATTTAAATGTTTAAACTTTGAAGTATCTGAGCATTAATGTGTACATTTGAAGCCCTGGAATTCTGTTTGTCAGCCTGTGTGTAGGTAACATAGTCATACCACAACATTTCCTCTGTACTCTCAGTGCAGTATTTTACTTCTGTCAAAATCAATTGCTGAGATGCTTTAATGTGTTTATTTAATTGTCTCAGTTACTGGTGCAAAGCCTATGAAATCAGTCTCCTTACTAGAAAGGCAGTCTGTAAGAAAAGCAAGTGCACTCATAGTTTCTGCATATTTTAGAAATGCTGAAAAAGGAAAAGACTGTAGGATTTATTAAAAGATCTGGTTTCAACTGTGAAATAGCAAGAATACCTCAAGCTTTCTTACTTAGGAAATTCTGAGAGCAGAAGTGTAGAAGTATTACCCTAGATGTGGTTTTGTGTTTCATATGTAGACAGCTCTCTTTGGAGACAAGTAGCTATGACAGAGCTCTTCACTGGAAACACATCTGAATGAATCATTATGTTTTCTTGTGTCTTTTCTTGCATGCTATGGACTTAAATAAAAATGAGCTTATGTGGCTTTGGCTAAGAGTGGAAGAATGGTCAAAAATATGATTCCACTCAAGAAATGGACAGTGCCCTTCAGCTTCAAGTTTGACCTCAAATTCTCATATTTCTTAGTAGGAGAGTAAGAGGGCACTGTAGGCTTAAACTGTTATTTATTGGAGGTTGTTTTATAGGTTTTTTTTAAATAATGAGCTTGATGCTATTGTAAGGCTGGAAACAGAATTTTTCACCTCATAGTGTGGAAAGATAAATGCAAGGACTAGGACAGCCTAGTCCCTTCTGATCTAATAAACTGGTGTTTTGTCTGGAAGAGGGTTAAAAATTACTTCCTATTTATCCACACCCCTGCTGAGACTCAAATTAACCTAAAGAGGTGTTTATGGCACCTACTAAGCCATCATATTAATTAAACAGCTTTATAACTTTCTGGGAAAGCACCTTTTTTTATTTGACATTATTTCTTTTATTTGTCACTATAGAAATAATATATACTAATAACTCTCATGTCACTAGTAACTTTAAACATATTTTTTTTTTTTTTAGAAACAGCTCCCACACTGTTCTTGGCTATATATATATATCTATGTGTATATCAATATTTTTTATGAAAATGATGCTGACAAAACATCTTCTGCCATCACATTCACAGCTGAGGCAGCCTGGGAATGCAAATTAATTTGGCCATTACAAATTTTGTACAGAATTTTTTCTCCTTTTCAGGGGAGATGCAGAGATAATGTAAAAGAGGGGAAAAGGCTGTTTGATGCAAGACATGGTAAGGGGCCTACTTAACAATTCAAGTAAAGAAAAAACCTGACCAAAATACAGTAATAAAATTTGCTGAAGATGACTTATGACCATTAATACAAGTTATTTGCTTATCTTTTAGTTTCTTTCCATAGCACATTGTCTGAAGATTTGACAGATACCCAGGTGTACAGCCTTCCTGGAGCCTGCAGGGCAGAAAGTGCTGTTCTGCTGGAGCACCAGAGGAGCAGAGAATAAAAACCAGGTTTCTTGTTTAATAGTCCTATATTTATATTAACACTCTTCTTCTTCTTGTATGTCACAGTGAAATTGGTGCTGCTCTAAATGCATGAAAAAAAAGAGATTTGTGGCAGGCAGCTAAACCTCATGCCAGTGGACATGCTGAATTAGCAACCATATTTTCATCGAAAGGATTTGGATCACATTGAAGTGGGATGCAGGGACATATAATTGGGTTGAAATAACTAATTATCTGAAGTGTTGTACTAAATGCTCAGCTACAGATACTGAGTTAGCTCTGCCCCACCTCAACTCCTTTCACTAGCTTGGATGCCCAAAACTGGAGCACTGTAAATTTGGTGAAAAATCCTACATTTCTCTGGATAGATAAAAAAATGTATTATATTAACATTTTTTGAAATGATGAACTGTTGAACTCACACTAATTGTCTGTTCGACTGTAACTTACATTTACAGATTCCCACTGTGATACAAAAGCTGCAGGTATTTTTCCTTCAGCTGGTTAATGTATTCGGAGTCTTTTAACTATGGCTGTAAGTGATGAAAACATGTCATTTTTCTGACATGTATTCTCAACCAAGAACTCTTTACTTGTCGTTTGCAAGTACAATAGACTGTCTATAATAATATCTCAGCTCTAGCTGGGTATTTTTGAAGCAGATGCTCATGTTAGTCATCAACTCTTGCTCATATTAGTATGCCTTAGATACACTGGTATCTCACTGAAGGCAGTGAGATTTTCCATGGCAAAGGCACACTCCAACATGAATTGGGACTGCATTATCCAGTCCTTTGTGTCGAGATCTGTGCCCAAGGCAGAGTGTTAAACACTACCAGGGAATGTAGGAACAGGAAATAACAAAATTTATCTAAAGCATATTTTGTAGGGAGCATTCACATTGCATTTAGGAGTGGCTACCATATCAACTCCGGTTTCTCTGGGATTTAATTTGTTCTGGGTGGTGAAGATATTTTTGTCTTTTTTTTTTTTTTCTGGACAGAAAATAGATTTTGCCTTTTTTGTTTGTTTAGTTTAAATGTAAATGAAAACAAGCTTCTCAGAAGTTATTTTGTGTATGATTTCAAACCCTTAAAATTTTATAGCTGTTCAGAAGATCAGCTGGGGCACATATATTTTAAAATAAGTATTGCATACTTAGGGCTCTATGGATAAGCTAAACATATAAAGGAATTGATATGTACGCTAGCATGCAAAATGTTTGATATATAGAAGCAAAACACTGTTGTGATATCATTGCCCTTGCCTTGTGCTCGGGTGGCTTGTCCCCAACCTTTAGAGATGCTGCTGGATTCCAGCTGCCCCATGATCCTGTTCTGCAAATGCTGTTGGGTATAATGCTCCACACTGAGCTCCCTTGGCCATGTCAGCACAATCCTTCATCCAAACCCAAAGCACAACACTTGTCTGCCCATTTAAACTGCCCCACTTATGTGAATCCTGAGGTGGTGTTTGGGAAGTGCTGGGAATGGCCTCAGAAAGTAAGGATCTTGCTGCGACAGAGACAAAGACTTTTCAGGTCTTTTTCTGGCCCATGTACCTTCAGGACAGTTGTTACGAGTGGTCAAATCTTAGCTTGTGTATTTGCAATGATTTGCCTTCGTTGCTGGAAATGGGGCTGCATATGATGCACATGAAAGAGAATTAGTTTGGTGGCTGTTCAGTAAACCAATTATTTCAAGTATTGTAATTTTATCTTTCTCCTGTGAGCATGGATTTACATATCTTCAGGCAGAGCAGTGAAGAATTACCATTTCGAGAAACACTCACCTTCTTGCTCAGACTGCAGCAAAATTATTACATTCATTTCAAAAGAGTTTTTTAGAAAGTAAGCAGACAAAATGGAGAGTCACAAAAGTGATTAAATGTTTGGAAAACCTGCCATGTATTTAGAGGCTTAAGTAGCTCACTCTTCTTACAAGAAAATTAAAAGTAATGTGATCAGCAAATACTTATTTTGTTGTTCCTAGTAACAGCTCCTTTCTCTCTCACACAAAAGCATTAACAAGATCCGGGCAAACTACTCAGTGCCTACAAATAAGAAACAATATTTCTAATTACATAGGTGGATAACCAGCCTAAAGGAGAATGGATACTTGAAATCTTTAAATCAAGACCATTGACTTCCTAGAAGGAGGAACTCAGCTCAGCCACAACTTGATCAGGGCTAAAGGACATTCACCACCAAGGGTATCCAAAAGATCAGTCTGAAGCAGAAGGAATGATGAGAACAATTCTTTCTGCCCTTGTAATCTATAACTGTGTATAAGGGAGATAGATAGGTAGCAGAGAACAGAGCTTATTTGGAATAGGCACTCTTTTACAGCCTACTAAGAGTTTCAAGGCCAACGTGAATTCCATAATAATGGCAATTAAAGTATAGCTGGCCATCTTGTCAGGTTAGGCTTTTGAGTTAATCATGCAAAGGTCATTATTAATGCCACTCAATCATAGCAGAACACGTAAAACCACCTCTAAACCTCTGACAAAAATAAGTTCCAAATCTTATCTTTCTGGTCAATTAAACAGTGTTTTATCTTTTGCCTTTTTTATTGGTAAGATGTACAGGTTATTTTTTTTTAAAGAGGGACTATTTCAGAATGCAGTGTCTATTCCTACATATCTAAGATATGTTACTGGGATTTCAGGTGTACAAATAGAATTTACTTTTTATTTTCCTTCAGAAAAGTAAGTAAATACTGAAGAGAGAAATACTGCCTGAGCAGGCAGGCAGACAAACCAAATTATTTTGGAAGTATGTGACACAAAATGGGTAGACACAATATGCACTATAGCATAAAATATGATTGTTTTAAAAAAGGGACCAGTTGCGCTCCTGCTTCAAAGTACAAATCTTGCAGTCTTATTCATGGAATTGCTACCCACCATTCCATGTGGCTTGTAAAATTCCTGATGAAAAGAAATATTTTCTTCGTTCATTGTAGAGAAGCTGTTTCTATTCTGATACATAGCAAAAGTTCTAATCATTAAACCTTTTTTCTCTTAATTTGTGCTCCCACTGCATAGTTGTATGTCCCTCATTAGCACTTCTCCTTCACCTTTTCTCCATAATTAGGAAGCAGACACTGTTTGAGCCTCTGTTCCTAGAGCAGGACCTACGTTGTTAGGGATTGAATCTTCTGCAGAGGATGAGCTCTCTGCTGTACCTCTGCAAGGAGCATGGTGCCAATTATTTTTAGGGAAGAGCTGACTTACAGTAAACATCTCTCTTTTAATGGTGACAGACGTAGCTAGGAGAGTGAAATAACAAATTGTACAGGAAGAGGGAAATGACCAAATTATTGAAAGAGAAATCACTCCTGCCAGGTACTAAGAAATCTGATGACAACATGAAAATCTCCAAACCCTGGAAGGTTTTGTCCATCTCTTGAATAAAACTGTTTTGCATTTTTAGAGCATTTAATGTCCTCAAAATTCAGAACAGATGCTTCTTAATTCTCTTAATGGTTCTGTGAAGTGGGTGAGCACTATCGTGCCTTTACAGATGGGCATAGAAGTAGAGAGAGATTGAAGTATTTGTCTAGGACCAGTGGGAATCAATGTCAGAACCAGAAATAGGATCAAGAAGTGCTTGGGAGTACATGCTGAAACCACTCAACCACACTGTGCCCATCATAAGAAATGGAAATTAATTTTTAATATTCCCTTTTCTAAAGTGAGATTTTGGATTTTATAAAAATTAAATATTTATTTCATTATGTATGACTTCATAAGCCTATAATTTATACCAGATAGATTTATTGGCTTTATTTCCCCATGATAATTATACAGTCCTTGTTGATCTAATGGGTTTGTCATTGTTAGTAATGTATCGGGCTGCCCAATGAAACAGCATTATTTGCCTCTTCCATACTTAGGAACAGAGTGGAACAGTATGAACATAAAAATTACACTGAGCTTCAATATTAAAATGAAAGGTTTTCCTTCTCTTAAATGCAGATTGAGTACACTAAATTAATTTGCAACAGCTTCAGTTTTCTAAGCAAATTTAATCCTCTGCTATTTATCAGGCTGGCAGAATTGCAGCCCTCTATTTACTTAAAATATTGAATATTTAAACAACTGATATGTAGCAATGACAACAGCAGATTGTGAAGAGTTTACAAACAGTAGTCAGTCTGCATTTAGCAGGAAAGAAAAAGCACCCAATGCCTGACTGGATGGTCATTCAGACCTAAGTGCAGGGGAGTGACGCTGATTGGGAGAGAGAATATTCAGGACTGAGACAACTGCAGTAAAAGAGGTTTTCCCTCAGTCCCAGCAACCTTCTTTTGGTTCAGAAACTCGATAATTATTTTGTGGCTGATAATATGATACTGAAACCTCTGCAGCCATGGTATCACCAGAAATATAAGTTTAAAATTGCAGTCCTTTTGCCTAGTCAGACTCAAAATTAATTTCTTCCCTTGACTCATTTTTTTTTTCGTGTTATAAAAAAATGTCCCTTCCCCGAGCCACATGGCTTCTACTTTCCATGTGTGGTAGTTAGTCTCAGTCTTCTTGCCCAACAAATCAGAGAATCCTCTTGTTTGACAGGCCAGTCTTTGATCCTTAACATTTTTTTGTGTGTGACAACCAGGTTAAACTGCATCTTCTTTTGTGTAAATAGTATATAAGAAACTGGGAAAACTGTGATGTTAAAGACAGAAACCCTAAAAAAGTATCCTGACATTTTCCACAAATGAACTTTGCATTTTCAGCTAAACATAAAAGAAATTAAGCACTATCATGTTTTTCAGTTCTGCATTATTATTCTCATTTGCTCATGATAAATTTGGAGACTCCTACAGGTGCATTCAGCCAGAGAGTCAAAAGGAGGACCCTGCTGAGTATTTTTAATGTGTCCTTTAAAGGTTAAGTACGAATGAAAGGATGTGGCATTTTTGTTCAATTACACTAATGTTTTAAAGGCAGCATTACTGTCATGTAGTTGAAGCCAAATAACTTCTTAGAAAAACACAAGGATTGAGGGAGGAGACAACAGTGACACAGAGGAATCTAGACCCTGTATAAGTATAGGAAAAGAGACCATGATGGAAAGATTGAACGAACTGGATTGTGAGTGGATATATTGGTTGTAATCCTGCTTTTGCTGCTTCTTTCTCTTACAGTCCCAAATTAGACTTCATCAATCTGGTTCTACACTCACTCTCTTCCACTGCTTGCCAAATTTCTGCCTAGCACTGCAAGGATCAGAATTAATTCCTGAAGCAAGAGATACACATCTTTTTCCCTCCCTTGACCACCCCATTGGTGCTCTGTTCCTCTCCAGACAGCAGGAAGAATTTGGCCAGCATGGTAGAAAAAGGAGAAGAATTTAAAAGAGAAAAAACTAATACAGATGGCTTAGAACCACCTGCCAAGGATTCCCAGGGTGCAGAAAGATTAATGTTGCAATTAACTACTGCAATAGATGCAACTTACTCTTTGCCACAGAACTTAATGAGAACAAGACACCTGCTACAGGTGTGAGTGCTAAGGATGCTGGTTCCTCTTTTTCTTCACCTATTCATTGGCAGGGGGCACACACACATAAAAAGCAAAAATACCAGAGAAATCCAACTGTTTATGATAGTCAATATTTTCTTTACTTCACATGATCTTCTATTTCTATTCTAATAGTTTAGGCACAATTTTTTCCTTTGTCTTGTACTCTCTGTTAAAGGCCATCCTATTGTACCTGGTTTGACAGTCATATTTTTCTTGTTTATAATACAATTTGACTGACAATAAGTCAGGGGACTGTGATGTGAACTCCTCATTGTAACTGGCCTGACAATCATCTCTTTCTCATTTATAATGCAGTTTGATTGACATTAAGTCAGGGGATTGGCAGCTGATTAGTTTATTTTTCCCTGAATGCATATTTCTAGCTAAGACATGACATCTATTCCTAAATAGTCTGCTACATCATTGGTATGGAATTCTAAATGGGTGATAGACCTCAACATTATTATTTTAAAAAATCTTGTTGTCTGGCTTTGTACCAATTTATATTTCAAGATGATGGTTTTCTCTCTTTCTCCTCTGCCAATTGTGTCTCAATGTTCATCAACATTGTTAAAGTGTTTTAGAATAACACTTTATATATTAGGAACTGTTACGTATGTTCTTGACAGTTTTTCTTCTTAACAAGTATCAGAAAATATATTAACTGCTTTGCAAAAGCAACATCCATATACTAAAATTGGGACGTTTGGGGAATTCTTTTCAGTGATTGCTGCTTGTGCATTGTTGACTGTAGCCGGTCACTTGCAGGATATCTTCTTAATTTTTGTAGAGAAGGAATTCTGGCACTCACTGTGTTGTTGGTGTCATCTCTAAATAAATACACTTTCTCTGACATTTGGCATGCTTCTGACTTCCACTAGTGGGTTTCAAAGCCAAAAGCAGCATAGTTTGTGGTGATGTAATAGCAAAAGGGTAGTTTGCACTGACCTTCTCCAAAACTTGGCCAGGAAACAATGCCAAAAAATGTCCATGAAACATTCCCTCTGCAGTAGAATAACAACCTGTCAGGATGCCTAATTCATCTGTACTTTTTGAAGGCAGGGGAAAGTGAGAGGATGGAAAACAGTTATCCTAAAAAGGATTTTTCCTTAGGATGGGGCAAAACCCCAAACATTAAAAACCAGGTCTTTGTATATTAGTGTAGTTCTGCAGTTTCAGGCTGCTCTCTAGGTGTTCTCAATTGGATATCCTTCATGTGTGCAGCCACTGTGGAGGCAGGTTGAAGGGCAAGGGAAGAGGGTTCATGGGCAGGAAATCAATAACACTGCAATTCCCTGGATGAGGCAGCAGATTCTGCAGCCACTTACGAGTCCATTATTCACATCAGTTATGGTGTCCATGGTTTGCAGGGTCCTGCCTGCATTATAAAGGGCTTATTCTTCATACACATCCTCACAAGATGCATTTAATTAAAGAAGTAATACAGCTGCAGAAATGCTAGTTGATATTTTTGTATAGCAGCCGCAATTTTTTTAACTGGAGGGATGTTACCAATTAAAATGTGCCACCTTCACATGCAAATATTTTGTATACAAATATTGGAAAAGGTTTTTTCTAGTCATTGAGTAAATATTCTGCTCAGAAATACTTTCAAAATTCTTCATACAGAATTTAGTCAGCTACATCATTTAGATATGCTTGAGGGACTGAAGACTGAATAAGCAAAAGTATAAATTGCACTTGTGCTATTGAGGAACAAAAAGTAGAACAGGTATGTTTGTGTCTACATTTGCTACTAAAGGATGAAAGGGTGAAGAAAAACTTTAAATTCATGCTGAAAGGACATTAGACTGCAGAATTCTGATGCAAAAATACTCCATAGAACAAGAAGCCTAAGATGAGAGCTAAAGGCACTAAGCCAGAGGATTGAAATGTAAAGTTTGTTCACAGTGGAGAGAAAAATATTTATTGCTTGTTTTCTACTCCAAATAAATTTATTTCTAAAGCTGTAATCTCATGTTGCTGTTTATCTCATCCTGTGACTCTGCTGATTCCCTCTTCTCTTCTGAAAATCATTGCAGCTAGTAGTGGTGCATTTCATCATCCTCTTTCCTAGATGATGGCAAATAGGGACCCTCTTCCCATCAACCACTTGAAGTGCTGAATTCCCCCAGTTAAACACCACCATTTTGAACAAGGAAGATGAATGTGATGAAGAAAAAAATTCAAGGCAACAGAACTAAATTTCAAAGACTCTCAAGGCTACTGTAACACAGCACTGAGGGTTAAGGACTTGTCAGTGTTAGGTTGATGGTTGGACTTGATGGTCTTTAAGGTCTTCTCCAGCCAAGGTGATTCTGTGAGTAGCTGAGGCTGAGATGTGCTGCGTTCCCCTTCTGTGGGCAGAAAGCTGGGTCTGCCTGTACTCTGCCCTTCTTGGGAGGTCCCAAGTCCAGACTCTGTGTCCATACCTGCTGCCTACTTGAAGGTGCACTCTCACCTCTGGCCAGTGCGTGCTGGGGAGGTGAAGGGCACTAAAATCTCTAAGTTGTGGGACCACATTAAACTGCAGCTGGTTGTTAGGGTTCAGTTCAGACAGGGTGTGGAAGCAGGCAGGGAGATGGGCTGCTTTGTGCAAATGGGTCCAGGTTTCTGGCTGTGTCACAGGGTGAGGCTCTCTGGGCTGGGCTAGTGCATGGCCCTTCTGTGCAGAGAGGTGAAGGGAATTTAAATACAGTCTAGGAGTTTGTTAATGTCCTTAACGAGGCATTAGCTTTATTTAGTATCAAGTGCAATGTGTGTCATATGAGGTCTGGTATTTCAGGGACAGATAATTTAAAATCTAACAGCAATTTACCACTCTAACATCGTACAAAACATTTCTGTTTGGATTTAATTCTGCTCCAACTAAGGGATGACAGCATTGAAGATTAAAGCTTTTTTTACTTCTCTTTAACATCTCAGCAAAGTGCAGATTTGAAACACAGAAAGAGATTGACCTTTGTATTAACCTGAATCTCTTTTCCTGTTTCTTCTTGAACATATTTTATTCTCTTTATGCACAGTGGGGCTCTTTTTTCATGTACTCCTCTGTTGAACAAAATGCCAAAAAGATGGAGTATGCACTTTTACATCAAAGAAATGATGAGACCATAAAAACTCATTTCCCTTGTGACTTCTTAAATTGTTGCTAAGGAATTGAATGAGTCTGTTTGAAATAATGTGTCCCTTTACATTCTGTTTTCTTATTTGTCTTAAAACACAAAGCTGCAGTTTCATGTAGGTCCTGATCTAAAGGCCATTGAAATCAATAAGAGATTCTTAGTTACTGTAGTGAGCTCTACATCAGATTTTCCAAGTATTTCTCTATGTAAAACCCAGGAGAGACTGTTTTAAAAAGATTTGGATATCTAGAGGCAGGGGGGTGTGTCTTGGGGGGAGGACTGGGGCAGGAGGGCTGAGAATCTTGGTATAGTTTATTTATTCACATGGGCAAAAATTAAATGAACTCCCTTCTTACAGAGTGGAATGGATCTGACAAGGACAGAAAGGTCAAGCAGTAGTTACATTCAGAAATCCAAACGAGAGAAAAATATTGATTTACCTCAGTTTTTTTCATACATAAAGGTGATGTGCAGTAGAAACAAACAAAATCCACAATTTAGACTCTGTTGGAAGGAAACCTTCCCCAGTTTTATAGAACTGTTTTGGATAATCACTCTCACTGCTGGGGTGAATGATTTGTTACTACTACAATCCAGTATGTTGCTAGAAATGGTCTTGATCGAAATGAAAAGGCATTGTAAAGCAATTAAGTTCTGGCTATTAACGAAGCTCCCACAGGGAGCATTAATTTTTAAAAGTAGACAAAGACTGCATTTAGAAGCTGTATAACTGTGGCTATCCTGAAATATGGAAAAACAGTACAGCAAGTCTACACTGTTGGAGGTATTTCTTATCAGTTTCCAGAAAAAGGTTGTGAAATTCCAATTTACAGAAGCATTTAAGCATATGATGAACTTTCTTTCATTTTTACTGGATGTAAATTAAGAAAATTGCTAAGTCCTTTGCTTAATAAGGAGCAATTTAAGTATCTGCCCACAGCCCAGGTTGAGATTTCATTCAAGTCTCTTTCTCTGAATTGCAGCCTTAATTCCCTGAACTGTTATGGTATTTTGGGGCCTACAATCCAGAAAATTCCACTTTTCTCTGAGACAAAAAGCAGCAGCCTTCTTATTAAAGATACTCATAGTGTGTATCCACATTCCTTTCCAAAACTTTAGCCTTCTGCTTTCTTTAATTTTCAGCTTATTTCTTAATCCAAAGGCATGTAGTAATTTAAGCAGCTAATTCTACAACTGTTCAAAATAGTAATTTCTTACCCTACCACTTCAAGAATAATCCAGTGTGGGAGATGTTACTAAACACTTGCTCTCTTCCCCTCTTTTGCAGATTGCAGTCTCCTAATGCCCAGTTTCAGGTTAGTCGGTCTCTATTTTATGCCTAGATAGAGATACTTGTTACCCTAATGCCCAGTTTCAGGTTAGTTGGTCTCTATTTTATGCCTAGATAGAGATACTTGATACTTGCTGTTACGATTCTATGCTGGGATAGCAGAACAATGGAAAAACATTGCTACCAGTAAAATATGTTTAGCTCTTTTCAAAATGCTGGAGTGAGCCCACAGTCCATACCAAAGCCTTTGCAAAAGCATCAAGCCTGTTTCTCAGATGACATTGTTTATAATCTCACTTGGGTTATTTCCCCACAACTTAGAAAAAGTTTGGTTTGTTTTCTTCTTGTATCTGAAATGAGTTTATCAGTGCCCAAGTGAGGATATGGGATATTTATAAAGCAAGGCTACCTAGCTTGACTAGGCAGCCTGTAGGATTTGGGTTAACTGAGTGGTTCTACCTATTCTGTTACTGAAGATAGTTCAACCATCTGAATTACAGGGGTGCCTAGTTTGGGAGTTGGATTTCTTTTTCCTCCTAGTAGCATAATTCTGAGCTGAGAGATTGAGCCAGGTTTTGTTCCACACTACTGGTTCTGAAACTGTTGATGCAGCAGATGCAGGAATACAGGTTGAGGGAATCATGAAGGGATAAATGGGCAAATTTGCTCAATGTTTCTGATTGCAGAGTTCCTTGTCCTAAGCATATTTTATAGTATGACTTAAAACTCAGAACATGATGATCATGTTTTAAAATCCAAAGAAAGTATACACCCATTTTCCATAACTATACCAGGTATGCTGTCCTGTTAGATACTGCAGCCAGTATCCAGATTCCAGAGGATGGAAAGTCACTGGCTTCAGTAGTCTGGGAAACAGAACAAAAGCAGTTTGGAACCAGTCAGAAGAAAAGATTTTATCTGTTATCCAATGGTAAAAATTATATTGTTCAATTTCTTCATCTTTAGTGCATGTGGTAACAGAGAAAAATCACTCTGCAAAGTGCTTTATGTCAAGGGAATTCCAGGCCACAGTAAAGGAGTGCACACTGAATAATGAAAAACTTAATTTGGGGCTATTCAGAATAGAAATAATTAGCGTGTTTGGGAATGTTGAACTCTTAAGTCTGCTACTCAGCTATGTGCTAGAGAATTATGCAGACACACAAACAGAGAGCATGCTTAACTGAGGAAGTTGTTATGACAGTTAGGACATGCTATGTATGGAAAAAGAATCCTTACCATGATTGATTCACTACTGACAAAATAAAAATAAAATAAAATAAAAAAAGAAAAAAGGGAAAAGATAAAGGGAAAACAAAAGTTAATAAATGTATTTTTGCCTTAGAATCAATTCCCTTTCAGTACAATGGAATAACTGTGAAAGTGCTTTTGGAACAGGGAGATGGTAGAGACCACTCAGAGGTCCAGAAAATATGATCTCTGAAGAAAGACTGTCTGAACTGGAGCTCTTTTATATTACAAAAGAGGAAGCTGGGGCTAGGTGACCTCCCTTCCAGCTTTATATTTCTGTAGTAATAAAAAAGAACTGAAGTAAGATCACTGCATCCAAAGACTTAATCCTACCTCTCAGGAAATGAAAATTACTTCTGTATACAGTTGAACTGTCACCAATCCTACAGACTTGCATAAAGAAATAAGGAGTCATCAGTGTCCTTTTACTGCCAGCATAGGCAGGAAAGCATCCTACATGGGATGTCAAAATTTTGTTTATATGCAGGAGAGTGGGGTGTTGATTAAATTAATGTTCTTGTTAGACAGCTCTTTGTCTATTGTTTTATTATTTTATTAGTATTTTGATGTAAATATCTAGCTAATAGATAAGATGATGCTTGGAAGTATGTGGCATTAAACCAGTAAATAAATGGTTTTTTTTACTGTGAGTAGTAAATGTGTTTATAGAAATCTTCACAATGAGCACCTGGCCACTGGGATAGATAAGATGATGTTTGGAAGTATGTGGCCTTAAACCAGTAAATAAATGTGTTTTTTACTGTGGGTAGTAAATGTGTTTACAGAAATCTTCACAATGAGCACCTGGCCACTGGAGCAGATCTTGACAACATAATTTTCTAACAAGAATCCTAATTAATACTATACACACAGTATATGTCATATGGCCATGTATTTTCACTGGGGTAATAAATGCCATTTTGTTTTTATGAAAATAATCTTTGCAAAATGGAAATGACTCTTCCTCTGCAAAAAAAAAAACCCAAAACAGATAAAAGATGGAGGGAAGTGAACGCATTCAAAACTGGTATGAACTAATAGGAAAATTCTGTTTGCTGTTCTCCAAAGATAGTCTGTGATAACATTCACCAGTCCCTCTTTTGCTTTGCTTGCAGAGAGATGACTTGTCTTTTAGGGTGGCAGGGGCATCGCATCCATGATGTTGTGAGAACTGATAGGCAGAGAAGGGAGAAGCTGAATGGAAGAAAGGGTGCATTACGAAGTCTGTTCCAGGTTTAGAAATCAGTGGTAGAATGAAGCCTAGGACTCGGGTCTCTTGATGCTTATTTTAGTGTTTACTCTCTGCCATGGTTTCTGAAAATCAATCCTGTTTCTCTTCCTTGAGTCTGCATATATTTGTAGGTTGCTGCTCTGCCTCTGTACTTTCAACCTGTCCCATGAAACAGAGAGTTGGCAGAATAGAAGGTTTTAAACAGATGCTTTTTAAGATCATGTTCACATTTAGCTTTTTTTTTTTCTTTTTTTTTTTTTTTTCAGTATAGCAGGAACACTGAATATGTGAAATTGTTAGTATTTTCAGTTGATTAGATGAAGAAACATTCCAAAGGTTACTGGTTCTTTTTCTGAGAAATTATAGCAATGTCCTTTTCTTTCAGGCTACTGCTGCAGAGACTTATATACATCTGCCACATTTGTTTTAATATTTTTTAAATTTTATTCTTGAGATTCTGCTTGAGAAAGAGTTGTTTTAAAAATTCATTATTATTTGATTGCATGTTGGATGTCAGCCAACTAAATTTTTGAATTTGAAAGAAAATGCAGCATCAGCTTCTCTGAAACTATAATGGAATGAAACCCTCCAAGCACTCATTAAAAGGGCTTCTGACGTCTAGGAAAATTAGATGAGGTGTAAATCACTGAACTACCATGTGTGGGTTTGAAATGGAATATTTAATCTGTAAAGTCCAAACCCAAGGCTAAAGGGAAATTTAACTACATCAGCATAATATTTTGATGATGGAAGAAGGAATACCATTTTAAAGGTTTTGTTGTTTAATGTTTATTTTTTTAAAATGTGTTTATTAAGGGAATCTCCATTGATATCTGCATTGTTACCTGGCACACAGGCAAATGCTTGAAGAATAATACTAAAACATGAGAATAACTATCCTCTGCTGAAGAGTTTCTAGGGGCTGTAGAAGTATTATGGGCAAATTCTGATTGTAGAAGCCTATCATAGTAATTGTTTCTTCCCTTAGCTTCCTTCTGATAGTTTTGTACCCTTTGTTGCTGTTCATATCAGGGGAAGCTTGCTATTGCTTGTCAGTCACTGAAAGATGGAGTCGATTCCATTGGGGAAGTAGAAGAAATCAGGAGCTATGAAACAGTCTTGCCTTTGATTTTCCTAGTATTCAAAATGCAGCTGAAAAAGGCTGTTTATTCAACAATAGCAATAGTACTATCAGTAAATATTTCTATTCATGTTCTTTCCATTGACCATTGCTGGGATTGAGATTTCAATATCCTGATGTCATGCAAGTTCCAAAGAAAAAATGCCTGGCCTCTCTTTCTAAAAAGACACAAGAAAAGGGATGTGGATGCATCATCTGAACAAAGAAATGCACAGAAGATCAGGTCTCACTTTGTTATACATAAAGTAAGATTGATTTTTATTCCTCCTGGCGTTATTTGAACTATAGCTTTGTGAGATTATGTAGTTTATTATACGGTTTCACTGTAGTTTAATTTGTCAGGCTGTGATTCAGCCTTTAACTGAATTATCAAGCATAAAGGTAAGATGGTGTTTTATTATCATTATTATTATCTAAATGCCTTTATAAAAGCAGGCAAAGACTCATTTCATATGCCACAGAAGTGTAACTGCCCTAACATGAAAACCAGTTTATACAGAAAAACATGTTTGTTTTCTTGTTTATATTACACATAAGAATGGACTACTTCTGTGCAAAAATGTACTTCCTTGTGATGGGATGGATGAGTAGTCTTTGATTCCTCAAAGAGAACTATTTGTTTGTCTCTTCAAGCCAGACAAGGTGGGACTCATGAATTGTATTTTAAGAGGAATTGCTTTGAAGGCAATGGAGAGATCATGTGAGAAAAACAGCACTTGGGGAAATCTTATGCAGCATTTCAAATTTACTAAGAATAAAGACATTCTTCAGAAAAGGAACAATCTTCGAAAGTCTGAAGATGTGCAGCATTGTGCTGAGAGTAAGGAAGAGATCTGGTCCCTTTGCATTGTTCTCTGGAATGGGGAAGCAGAGCAGTGGGAGTGTGTTTGGATCAAAGGATGGCTGGTAATTCATTTTGTGTCCTTTTCTAAGGGTACTTTGATATCCAGCATAAGCTGAAATGAATAATGCTCATTTCTTGAGGAAAATACGGTGCATTTGAAAATGAGTGTTCAAATGAGCAATAATCCAGGCTGGATTCCTTTGTGTTATCCAAAGCAGCAGCGTCTTCAGCTTGAGATAAGGGTAGGAAGACTGCTTAATTTCAGAGGTTTTCACTTTTATCTTAGACTGGGAAATCTGAATACTTTAATGGGTTTAGGTTTTTAATTTAATTCCAGGTTGCTCATCATTTCACCTTTCAGCTGGGCTAGAGAGATAATTCAATCATATTTCCCTTGACAAGTCATCTGAATTACACTTATATTTCTCTGCAAATGTGAAAATAAGCTGCCATGATAGAGAGCATGACAGACACTTTTGCCTTCCTTAATTTAGGGACCATTCTGCTCTTGCCCCATAATGCAGATGTCCTCTGACACAGGCAGATGAGGGACAGCCCTCCTATGGAAATGTAATGCCATACTTCTGCATAGGCACAGGTGTGGAAGTAAGGCCAGGGAGCAGCCATCAGGGAAGAAATGGATCCAGTGTAGTTTGGAGTTTTGGGGAGTGTGGGCTGTATTTCTGCCCTGAGTTCAAGCAGCATACTGATCTGTCTGCATGCTTTCTCCTCTTCAGAATTGTTTTCCATAAGGACTGTTTTTATTTTCTTTTGCCAGAGCTACTCCCTTGCTATCCAGCACATAAACAGATCTTAACTTTAGATCCAAATACATGAACATGGAAGAGGATTCCCTTATATGATTCTTGGCCCCAAATGGCTGATCAAGAAAGACACAAATATGAGAAAGTAGTTTTTTTAATTAAAGTTTCTGTGTTAGACTCGACATATTAATTTAATGTGTGAAAGGTCTTCTCCTAGAGTTACCCCAACCAAGCTCAAGCATTTCACAGATCTGGTTGGAGACATGCTAAAATGAATGTTATAGCATTTCCATGCACAGACAAGGTCTGTCTTTTTAGTGTTAATCTTCCTTTTGAGGTCACTACATGTAAATATTTTTTTCTTTCTCCAACATCCATTTAATCACCTCAGGTTTTGTGCTACCCTGAAGGTCATGACAGTGGCAGCTGCTTGGGAGCTTAACCAGTGCTGGCCCCCGTGGTGCTTTCCTGCTTTTGGAAGTCCTCAGGTGTGAACTCCTACCATCATCCCACAAAGACATTTTTACCTTCTCTGCCATAGGCAGCTAACTGTACTACCAGCACTTTCTTTTAGTTAGAAGGCCAACAGGCATCAAAGGCATGTAAAGTACTTTTTCCCTCAAGGTCCAGACTGTAATTCCTGACTTTATTCTCTTTAATTGTAGACCATACAAACTTGTGAAAGCTCAGGGTCTAAATCTGTCCTTCATGTTCTGCTGGCATAGTTTTCTGACATTCTTCAGAGAGATGCTGGCATTCACTTTTGCCCAAAATACTCACAGGAAACATCCATACTGTCTGCTATTTATAACATTGCCATTCATTTTTGTGTTTGACAAGGGTTCATACAGAACCCTGGACATCAAACAGCCCTTTTATTCAAGGCATTGTTGGTGCCTTGCAGAAGATAGTCCCTTCCAGCTGGGAAAGTAACACAAGGATCTTTCTTCTTCATATAGGCAGCTTCTAGAATAAGGTATGTATGTAGGTGAGGGTATGTGAACTAAAACCACATATATGTTCTGACAGGACCTTGTCAGACTAACACAGACTGATGGGTGATGCAGATAACAGTACAGTGTCCTTTTGTAAGGCATAAACACTATCTCTATTCTTTACGTAAGGTCTCTGAACTATGCTGCTTGGATGGAACTGGGAATACTAATGACAGAAAAAATAATTTTAAAAAGTAATGAGATTATTTTCTGGTTTTGGTTTTTTTTTTATTTTTTTTTTCAAATAATTCAGATAACGCAAAATAACAATAGCTGGATAGCTGAAACATGTTGAAGAACATTTATTGTAATATCCTGTTTAAAAATAAAGGTAAACTGGTCTGTCAGAAACAACCTCATAAGCACAAGAGATGCTCCTCTTTCAAATACAAGAAACATAGTATTTTGGTCTCTAATTATTGCCAAGAGAGTTTGATAAGCTCTGGTTTACTATGCTACATTTTACTTTAAGAAAGTACACTCTAAAATTCTCCTCATGTAAAGTTGAGGAGTATTTTGTATAATTTCCTTTAGTCTAGAATTACTTCCAACTGCTCTCAGATTAGTAAAAAAACCCCTCTAGGATCTACCTGGAAGATAAAGAAAAGGCCAAATTTGGAAATAATGGAAAAAGAATATTCAGGTTGATATAAACAACAAAGCAAAAGAAAGTGAACAGATAAGGTCAGAATGAAAATTTAAGTGAAATATTTATAGCTTGTCTGGCATCATAGTATTTCTTCAGTCAGTAAATTATCTAGACAAAGTTTATTACAAATTATTTTTGTCAGTGAAATTAGATATTTGAATTATTTAAACCAATGGGAAGTGACTCAGACCAAAATATGAATGTTTCTCACTTTGTGGTTTTTTTCGATTGTTTTTTTTTTTTTAATAAGAAACAATGCAATCTTTTCATTGGCTGGAAAAAAAGAGGGAATGGGAGAAAATACAGAAGCACTAAATACACTAAGCTTAATTACACTGCTGTGTAAAAAAAGTATGAAATAAGAATACTTTGCTTCTAAATTTTCTCAATGAGTTTTTATTAAACCTTCCTATTCTCAGGTTCTCTTATAGCCTAAATCTGTTTGTCTCCACAGCATCACAAAGTTATTTGTACTTAGTGGTAAAACCCATTCAGAGTGCCCCCTTTGACCGTGCATTCTTAGTCTTGATACTGATGCGCAGCTGGTGACTTCCCTTGGCAATGATAAAGCCAGAGATCTGCTCTGTGAGATGCAGTTGAAAACCATATTTCATAATCTTGTTTTGAATAGCATTTTAATATTTAGCATGACCACATGCAACTCTGACAGGAGTTAACTGTGATACAAGGAATTAATTTCAGCTGGCCAGGTGCATGCCTCGTCTTGTACCGACAGTGGACAGTTCAAGTCAACATGGCTGGGAAAGGCACCTGAGAAAATGGAACTCCACCATATGTCTTTTGACATTACTTTTAGAGGACTTAAAGAAGCACAGCAGCAGTATGAGATGTCAAGAACAGGTCAAAAAAGGTTGACAAGCCATTGTAACCTGATGTGATCCTTGTGGAGAACAGCAGTCTTCTGACAGTGCAGTACAGGAGTTACTACTATTTCAAGCACAGATCTGTCCCATTTGAACCAAATATGAGTATCATCATGCCACTTGTGACTCACTCTGTGCTTCAGCATTTTATATTTTATTCTTGGCTTACTTGTGCTATTTATTTACATTTATCATTATATATGTGTCCTTTTTGCTATATTTATGATTTTCTTTGAGCTTTTCAGATCATTAAAGAGTTCTTGATGCAATCATATTAATTTTTGATAGGCTTCTAATCTTTCCTCCATTTTAGGATAATTTGCTGTTGTGTCTTTATCTCTTGCATCCCTTTTTTCCTTATCACTTGCATTTCCCTGAGCTATTTGTAGTCCATTACCCTTATTTTGTTATTTGAAATTTAAGGGAAGAATGGAAGACTTATCATTTTTATGATCGTTTTCTCTGGAATTAACTTCCACTTTAAGATTTTCAACCCCTTCCTCTTAAAGAATTTGAGTTAAAACTAAAATAGCTGCTTTCTGTCTAATTTCCTCCACTTTAGAAAGGAAAAAAAGCAGCTCCTAGCATGTTTGAAGAATTGAAGCCCTGCCTTCCTGCTTTTTTTAGCAGAGCCTCAGGAACTTGTATTCCCATCTAACCACAATGTCTTCTTATATGGGTCTTTCCAGTTTCTGCCCCTTGGATGCCTCCAATAGTTGTTATATTGAAAAAACCTCCTGACCAAGAAACTCTGGTTTAAACTTGTTGTTATGTGCACTTTAATTTATCCTCTCCCATATTTCAATTGGTATGCAAGAGATCTTCCTGTCACCTTTTCCTAGACTTCAGGAGAAGTCAATATGCCCTTCACAAGCCACCACCTGACTGCTCCTAGGTCTGCTCCTCTAGAACAGGCTATGCCCTCCTGTAACTACATTCCAGTATGACTGTTTACCCAGCCACACCTTTGCAATGCTGGTTAGGTCACACTAGGGTATTAACACCAGCACTATTAACTCTAGCACTTATGTCTCAGACAGCAGTGTTTGAGGATCTGTATTTCAGCTGTTTGATGGCTCACTTCACATTTCTTCTTGCAATTTGTTTCCTCCTCTCCTCTCTCTCCTCCCTGCCTAGTCTTTGACCATATGTTTTCTGAATCTATAACCTGAAAAGTGAAGGAGGTAAAGCCTGCAGAATTTTTTCACTGGCACCTTTTAAAACTAGTTCAAATTCTTGCTGATGAAGAGCAACTTGCCAGGCAGGTAAGAGTGTTTTCCTCAGCAGTAACTCTTACAGAGCTACCCTCAGGCCCACCTTCACATGCCTGTGGAGCTGGATCTCCCCTGGCATGGCCTGGTCCTTTATCCCCAGCTTTATGACACAGGTAAGGTCAGCATCTCTACTTGTAGCTTCTTCAGCCTCACTCATACCACCCCTGCAGTACCACCAGTGCCCAAGCACACAAACAGTAGATGCCACATGGGAAGATGTTTTGCTCTTTTGTGCAGGATGCATGTCTAGGTATGTGTAAAACTTGTTATTTCAGGGAAACAAGGTAATTCTTACAAGAATTGCTTCTACCATTCAATCTGCAGATATGGAAATTAGTGTCTTAAGCTAATTAAGTAACTGCTTGTGTGTCTGTCAAAATATTTTATTTATGCATGAGAATTATTTCTTTGAATTACTGAAAATAATTACATTGAATTAATACAATATGCCAGTTAGATTCCTGGCATATGATACTTGTTTCCACATTGATACTGAGGGAAAATTTAATCTACTTAATTCTTTTTTGACATCTGTATAGTAGACAAGGCAGGGATCAGTGCATGCAGAGCCCCTCATTTTTGCCAATTTTATGCAAATCAAAGGGTAAAACCCAGCATAATTTTTTTCCATGATTGCATTACTCCTAGTACAATTACTGTTTCATTATCCTTGTGTAGCCCATTTGATAGACTTGTTTTTTCCATTCTTGCAACTATCACTTCCCAAAGTTTCATACTACAACTGCTCAAGCGTTAACTGAGAAAAGAAACAAGTAATATTTAAAAACAGATAAAAAGGAACGAACAGGAAAATTCAGTAGGCTCCAAAAGTAGTAACTGGAAAGGAAAATACAGTTTTAGGAGAAGCAAATCATTTTATTGCAGTGTTCAAACAAAATATTGAGAAATTAAGTACTGGAAAGGAATAGCCATTATTAAAAGATTTTTAAAAGAAGAGTAAGAAATAAACATGAAATATTAAAATAGAATCACTACAACCAGGCAATATCATTCCAAAGGAGCTGAACTATAATATAAAGATGTAAATGGTATGAATCAAAATACTGATTGTACTGTTGAATTAACAGTAACCCAACATTTTACTTTTGTTGTGTTTGGTTTTTTTTCTAGGCATGAAATTTGTCACCCTGAAAATATGGACTGAGAAGTCATGCTTTAGTAGCCTTTGAAGAAATTAGTCTAGGACTTAAAAAGCAGTTGGGTGAAGTGTAATGTGATGAGAAAAAAATCAGTAACCACTAATAATAAATGCAGTCTTCTTAAGCCTTGTGGAGAAAAAATAGTGCTTAAGAGAAAATAAAAATATATGGTTTATTTTGATTTTTCAGATTCTTTTAGTGAGGCTGTTTTTGACATCATTCAGCCTTAGCCAGAGAAATGTGGAAATGTCTCCTAAATTCTTAAGGAGGGATGTAAATCCCAGTAAGATCAATGGAATTTCATTATTATAAAACAATTTTCCCAGCATTTTCTGGGACTTATGAATAAAAAAGAACAAATACAGAAATAAAAGCAGCAGTGGTATGAATCCCAAAGATCATTTCCTGATTTAGAAAAGAATAAGAGAAAGTAACTCAAAGTAAATTCTTTCTCAGCTAAAAAAAAGTCTAATAGTCGTGTCCCTTTGGGATCATTACGGGTATTGGATAAATTCACTATACCTACTAATGATGTGTAAGAAAGGTTGAACTGTGAGATGGAGCCTTGCTGACAAAGAAAAAATGCCCTGGCTTAGTCAAGATTAAGCAGGATTGTGAAAAACTCCAGAAGGAATAGCAGTGAAAATGAAATAAAGCAGACTGGCTGCAAAAAAAGACTTAGCAGAAGGGACATTCTCACTGGAAAATGTCAGTATTTTCCAGATAATTTGTAGTATATTTCAGGATGCATCAAGGTTTCAGCATGATCTACAACTACACATATATTCAGTAGAAAGACATCTGAAAAATCAAAGGATCATACTAAGAGTCAAGATCAATGTCAGCAGGCTCATTCAGCCCTGGATGGAAAGGCTCTCAGGTGTAGCTTGGCTATTTAATTTTGAGCATGTGTACAGAAAGTATATAAAAAAACCCCATAATATTATTTGATTTCTTGGTTCAGTAGATTTTTATTTGAAAGCAGACAGGTGTTTCAAGTAACAACAATGTCATTATCAGTGCTGATAGAACTTGGTTTTGTCTGGTCTCTCTGTTTTTCTGAAGTCTCTTTCATCTTTCAATGGATCCGAAGACAACTTGTAATTTACTCTTATTCTTCATGCAAAGTCCACAAGTTTAAAATAAGTGTGTAAAATTGCAATTCCTTTTTTTCCTGATGGAAAAATTCTGACTTCAAATATTTTTTTTTATATATTGGCTTTTGATAAAACACATTCATTTTCCCCTCCTTTGTTGTATAGTTCTTTCTGAACTTTTTAGGCTTCCTACAGCATTTACAGTCTTTGTTGTACAGCAGTTTGCTCACCACTACTTACTGGAGATGATGGAAACAAACATGACCTATTGCTGTAGCAAAATACATGCATAGGTGTTAAGAAAGGTAAGATTTTCTACCAAGATTTCATCTTAGAAGGGTGCCAGTGAATTTTTTGTGAACTTTATATCTTTCTAAATAAAAATAATAAATAAAATAAAAAAGACTAGGCAAGGGAAAGCTTATATTTTAATCTTGCAAGATTGATGCATCCCAAGAGTTTTTCTTACCTGACAAGACAAACATGAACAGAAGATGGTAACATACATTATTCTGTTAGCACTAGAATCTGCTGAGAAGGGATAAATCTGTTTCATCTCATGAATAGACTGATGATTATCATAATATCAGAAAGAGTTATATGAAATGGCTCGAATGAGTTGGTGTCACTCAATGAAAAATTAGCATGGGATTTAGGAGAAAAAGCCTTATGTTGTCCTCCATCTGAAGTGCTGTCTGTGTATTTGGAGAGAAAAGGGAAAGCCTATACTCAGGTTATCCTTGTAAGGTTGAGTAAGCAGCCTGGACACTGCACACCATAAAGCCTGGACATTGCTCTGATGTATTAAGCTAGAAGAGCTCTTGAACCTGTATCAAACCACTCTGCAGCTATTACCTCCACTACAACATTCGACATGTGAGTTGGACCAACATGTCATAAGGCCAAGTCAGATCTATTTATCCCTTCCCAGAAAAAGCACAGAGCTTGGCCCTTTTTTACATAATGAGTCTGATAATATCTGTCCCAAGGAGAAGGGAAAGGGCATAGAAAACATTTGTTTTTCTTAATATCCTTGCAAAGAGGTCAACCACAGAGGTAACCTTCTTTCACCTTCTTTTCAGCCAGTTATATTGATCTTTTTGACATCACTGCAAAAATATGTCTGTAGTGGATATTGCAAATAGGACTAAGCATCTTTAAGCAAAAATGTCTGCAGTAAGGCTTGAGTGATACCAGCCTGTAGGAGAGGGCCAGAAAAGCAGGGAGGGGTGTGTAAGGGGGAGGGTGGATATGGAAAAGAGGTTAGATAAGGAAAAGAGGATGGATTCTGCTGTATTCTTGTCCTCAGGATGTTGCAGAAATTCTGAACAACTGAAGAAGTCTGTGTTTGAGGGCTGTTTCCCTTTATCCCCTCTGCCCAGCTTCACAACAGCAACCATACAGATCTTTAAATATACTTTAAGCTGCTTTGATGAATGAACACAAATGTATTGGTATTTTTTGCCTTGTACATTAGTGCTTTGGTTTTGATACTAACAGCTAAGAAGCCTTTATAATTTATACTTGTTCTTTTTATTTTGCTTTCCTGCCATGATGGATATATGCTTGGAAGGTTTTGTTCACATAATCTTCACTATCATTACTCTAGTCTGTAATCTCATTATCTATTTTTATTCAGTAAATTAGAACTTTTGATAAGTTATTCAAATGCTTTTAAGTTGTAAGTTCTACCCAAGACGTTTTAGTACATTAGTCCTTTTACAAGTGTAAATGATTCCTCTGTGAAGAACCAGAAGGATGAAAGGTGTAAAATGTTACACTTACAAGAAAAGTGGAACTTACAGATATGCATGTAACGATGAAAGGATTGACAGATCTGACTTCTCTCAGCCAGATCTGTTAACTTCATCTGACACCAAAAAATCCCATCAAACCAGCACAGAAGAGAACCAATATTGACATTTGCACATAATTCATTCCTAGGGTTATGAAATGCCTACTGCATTGCTGTGATGTACAGCACCCAAAAGGTTTGTATTCCTTCAGTTTTGAAGTGTTACTTTTTAGCCAGGAGAAACCTTTACTGCTGTGTTTAGGTTTAGTTACAATTGTTTGTGCAATAAAATGACTGTCACACTGTTCTCTGAACCTCTTATAACAATCCTAGTCCTTTTCTGATGGTTTATTTATGTTTTTCCTCCAGCTTTACCTAAAAAGCTCTTTAAGTTTATGCAATGTAAGTTTCTGTTTCTCTTGTGTTTTGTTTTTGTTTTGTTTTCCTCTTTGATTTTTTTTTGTTTGGGTTTTTTGTTTGTTTGTTTGTTTTCCCTTTTCATTCATTACTGAAGAAGAAATTTGACATTTAATGGAGAAATGCACACTGATAATTGTGTGGTTTCTTGTCTGGTAAAGGATTGTTGGGAGCCTAGCTTTTCTGGGATTAATTAAAAAAAGAAAAATTGGCTGGCTTCTGTAGATCTGAAGCAAAATCCTCCTTCAGTCTGAGAAAAGCATGGTGCTGGCTTTAGAACTTTTTTGGTTGGTGTAAAGGAGTTGAGAAAGTGGAGGAGGAATGTATCTCTCTGCCATGGCAAGCAAAATTATTGCTTAAAGTGTTTCTGGATTAAAGAGTAGTCTTGAACTGAATTTGTGCCTTGGACTGTAATCTCCTATTTAACTGGTCTCATAATGTTATTTAACAGAGGACAGTTGTTCAGCAGCCTTAATCACATGTAATATTATACAATTAGCAGACTGTTCACTAAAGGCTTCAGCCTCAGCTTTTTCTTTTTTTTTCATAAAATATAAAGCAGCAACACAATTTCCATTTCCTCTCTGAGCATGAACTCACCAATTCATTACAAAGCACATACAAAGAGATGTCTAATAGCTAAGAAATATGTCTGATCTGTTACAATGATCTATCCCAGCTCTGTTAGGAGCACAATGTACAGTGCAGGACTGAGAGCAGGTTGTGGGCCTCCTGACACCCTCTGGAATGAAACTGGACAAATTTCATCTCTGTTTTCCCCACACACTTTCAGGTATTCCTGCCACCAAGACTGTAAACTCCTCAAGGCAGAGACTGCTTGTGGGTGATGTTTGTATTGTGCCTGGCTCCGACATCCTGACTTGGGCTGGCTCTTACATCACACCAAGTACAAACAGATACTGCTGGATGTTATCATGCCCCTTACAGCAGTACTGATGTGCTTTGATTTTCTGGTAGTTCAGGGGAGATGAATGGTATGACTGGGAAAACAAGCTAAACCAAAACCCAAACAATTCCTTCAGATTCCAAGGGTAAGAACTGCAGAATCTGAAGAGGGGTAGATTCGGAGCTGATTTCAAACTCTAATACAGGTCACTTTGGACCTCTTAGGAGGTGTTACCGGGAGATGAAATCAAGTACCTTTTCTCTGTCTTTTTGGAAGAGAGATATTGTAAGTTATCAATTTCAGCATCAGGAAAGAGTTTGTTATATTCTTCATTGTCTGACAGCAAGGCTCATTATTTTTTGATTGTAAAGACATAACAAAATTAAAATAGCTTATACCAATGTTGAAAAAGGTGGGCCAGGTATCCCACATTTCTCCGAAAAAAAAGGACATTTGAGGCAACTTGATTACAATTATTACCTTTTTACAGCTCTGTTGCCAAGCTAGGAACTTTTGTTACCGCTCATCATGCTGTAAGTGGAAAGTAATGTCTCGTCTTCAACCGTAAAATGGGAAGCTGGAGTAAACCTTAGCAAGGCAGGGATTTCAAAACAAGCTGTAACATCCCTTCTAGCGTCAACCGTGATGAGTTCAAAGAAAACCGCCTCTGAACTTGGCAGAACCTGAGGCAAATACCGGAGCGACCCGGCGGGGCTCTCGTGGAGAAGGGATCAAGGCAGCGGCCCGGGAGACCTCAGCGCCCGGGGCTGCTCTCCCAGCTGTCCGGCGAGAAGCCGGGAGGACCCGGGGGCTCCGCTGCCCCCCGCCCGCCCCCCGCGGGGCCGCCCAGCTCCCTTGGCCGGCTTTGTGCCTTCAGCGTGGGCGAACGGGTTTTGCGGGGCAGGAGCGCTGCGGGGCCG
>NW_009954309.1:78157-100765 GCF_000747805.2 Chaetura pelagica
TGCCATCGCTGCCCGCAGGCGGCCGCGCCTCGGCCCGCGGGCCCCGCGGCGAAGATGGACCCGGGCAGCGCTGCGGGGAGAGCCGGGGCTGCCTCCGCATCCCGGGGCGCCTGGAGACCTTTCCCCTCCTCCTGCTGCTGCTGCTTCTCCTCGCTTCTGGATGTGAACAGCTGGCTGCTCTTCTACGGCTTCTTGTACCTGGCTCTCTATGCCCAGGTGTCCCAGTCCAAGTCCTGCGACAAAATCTCCTGCTTCTCGGGTCATTGTGTCAACTCCACCTGTGTCTGCGACCAGGGCTGGGTGGGAGACCAGTGCCAACATTGCCAGGGAAGGTTCAAGTAAGTGCCTACTTAATTATAATTCCCTTTTTCTTCTCCCTGTGCCGTTTTCCTGTCGTTGTCACTTTTCCTGGTTTTCTGCTTGTGTCTGCTATGATTTCGTTCATGCGTGGTGCAAGTATGTGACAGAAGTTGAGGATGGAATAGGCTGCTCTGCCTCTTGGTCCCATCCTCGCAGAACAGAGGATGGAAGATTGTACCTGCTTACTCACTGCTGAAAATAGGCTGCTCCACATGATGGGAGGAACTGAGAGACAAGGAGGAATTGGCCTAAAGCTGCGTTGCTGCCGTCCCTTCTGGAAGTGTCATGGAAATGACAAGTGCACTTCACGGGGCTGCTCCAGGAGCAAACATTACTAGTGTATTTGAAAGACTTTTTCCTTCCAGAGAGTGAAAGTGCTGTGCTCATTCCAGTTAGTCAGTCACATTCAGGATACCGTAAGCATCACTTAGTGAAATTTACATCATTCATTGCAAGGTTTGTAGGAGAGGAGAGTGTGGTAAATGTAAAACAATAACTTATTTTTGCAAAGGGGTGAGTGGGCAGTGAAGCTAGAATTACCTTCTCGTTCTTAAAAGTGGATGTGATACAGTGTCATAGATCAGTGAGAAGGAAGTGCACCCTGACACTTGCTTTTCTAAATGTAGTGGAAACGAAGACTTAAGTTATAGGGCTGTCACTTCACCCCACCTTCTTGGGTATCAGTATAAAGACTGTGAGGAACACACTTACTTTGCTGTATAACCTTGGGTGGGACATCTCATTTCATTCCCTTATGAAACAGTTCTTAAAAGTGGGAATTATTTGGTAAATATATTGACATATACGGCTGGAAAGGGTTTAAATATCTAGCTAACAGCAATCTATCAGTGAGGCTGTACCTTAAAAATTCAGATTGTCTATGGAAAGTACTAATAGGTAAAAGTATCAATAACTGCCTAGTTAAAATTGTGTCAAACTTCAGTTTTGCCCTTAGAGCACTACATTTAAACTGTGTAGTTGGTGTAACATTTAAACATGCAGTCTAAAGTCTCCTATTCCTAAACAAAGAAGTAGTAAAGCTGGTAACTTGTTAGCTTAGGAAGTTGAGTAGCTGGGAGTCAGACATGTTGGCTGAAGTAATGAAACACTACAGAGAAACAAATCACTAGTAATAATTGGTGGATCATTCCATCAGAGAGATTGTAACAGGGTTATAAAGGTAACATAAGGCAAACGTGATACATCTTATCTACATGTGAACTTGGTAATAAGATTTTAAAGTTGGTTATTTGCTGTCTACCTGTATTGAGGCTTCGCGGGTTGTCCTGCTCTGTGCCATGGAGCAATGGGCTAATTGCTAGGGATTGAGAGTGAGGAGGGGAGGCCCAGGTGAATCTTCTTTGTCTGTAATGATTTGCAGGAGACAGGCTTGCAGAGCTATTATTTCCTCGCTTTAAAGAGATTACTTGTATCCTTTGTCTTAATACAACTCAGAACAGACCCTAACAGCGCAAGGGCTGAAGCAGGTTTTCATTTCTTAAATTTCAAAGCTTGTTGTGAACTAGTGTATTCTCTGAATGGTTACTGAAGCCTTTATTCAGGCTTTATAGGTATTTATTGTTTTTTATTAACTGACAAAACATTTATGTTTCTCTACCTTTTTGTATTTGTTGAGTGAGAAGCACACTGGTTAGAATTTCACTTCTGGTAGAAAGTTAATAATCCATCCCCACCTAGAGGAAGTTGTGCCTGAGTGTGGAAAGGGCACCTCTTGTAAGCTAAGCTAACACAGTGGTTTATCAATGTGCTGTTAGGAGTTTCTGTGAAATCAGAATAGACTTCTAATTAACTTCTCTGTATTCTTTCATGCTTCGCTTTAAAAATTACAGTGATGCCTACATTATGATTTTTTTTTTATCATGGAAGTAAGTTGTTATTATGTTGGAGACATATTTTCTACTGAGAACACATTCCTAGTGGTATCTTTGATAGCTCATATTTAATATTTATTTTTAGAAGCAAAATATACTCTGCAATGAAAATAAGCATTTTAAGATTTAGAGCCTTTCAAGTCCTGTGCTTTGGGGATGGCATGAAGTATGTTAATGTGTCTTACAATGTAAGCAGCCACTCCGAGTGGTTGTATTTTGTATCCTGAAAATTCAGAGGGGTGTTGAATGGGTGATAAGTCAAGTCTATGTATTTCCAACTGAAGAGCTGGAAAATGAATGTGAGTCTGCATTATGGCTGGGTGATTTAAGACCTTTCTGACTTGGGTGGCAATTGATGGTTTGATTTATTTTTTCTTGTGGAATATCTGTATATGGCTTCTGTTTGACTGTGCATCATGAGTATGAAAGTAGCCATGGCTGGATTTATGTAACAGTGGTACATTCATTTGACAAGTTATTTTGGTTATGTATCAGTTTTGCAGCAGTACGAATTACTATGAAGAGTATTTCAGATTAATATAAGGATAGAAAAGTATGTTTACCTTTTGTAAACTCATTACAATTACTTTATGGGCTGTAGGTGTCACCTATACAGAAGTTCATAGAGCACTGTGTATTATTCTAAATGTTTACATTGTTTCAAAGTCTCATTAATTTGAAGTGCCTGGGTTGCGTCTATTTTATGCAAGATTAAAATTGAACTTTCAATGGCCTAAATGGGGCAGGTGTAAAGCTTATTTGCTGTCACTATCTTAGTAGAGGAAAAAGACTAAGGACAGGCTTAAAAAACAGAAAAATAAAAGGGTCTGTATTTTTATTCATATAAGTGAAATATGGTTATTTCTGCTCATCTGGGAATGAGCAACTTGCATTAGCAAGTGTTAGAAACATTATCTTAAAAGAAATATTCCAACTAAGGGTGACTTGGGACCATTAATTCTTTGGTGAGAGATGAGTAGTATTTTTGGCTTTGTTTTATTTAACATTGCAGAGAGACATAAAAAATAATTGATCCATGTTAGTAAACAGGTGTCACAATTAATTTACAATACTATGGTAACCTTGCCTTTTTTCTATAGGAGAAATACTGAGGAAGTAGACTGCTTGCAAATGTTGCTATGTACTGGATGAAAGGAGGATGGGTGGGTTAAAAAAGGGTCTAAAAGCTTTTCTGGCACTATTTTATTACTTATTTACCAGCTTTTGTATTTGCTCCTTATATTGGGGAGCATGCGTTAACTCGTTCTATAAATGGAAGTGTTGTTCTTGCTGCATGGCTTTCACATCTCTGTCAGTCACTTCTCAGAATGATCTAGGCCTTATCTCTGCCTGGCAGTACATTATTTTACTCTCAGTTCAGGATGGATATCTGCATGCAACTCTCACTTATTTCCTTCTCTCTCTCTTTTTTTTTTTTTTGTATCAGAATTAAAAAGAAAGCTTAGTTATAAGAAGAGAGGGGAAAGGAATTCTGCCTGCCTGCAAGAGACAGGTGAAACATGATAAAGCCAAAGGGTGAGCAGGTTCTGGTTTCGTAGTAGACAGCTTCAAGTACCAGTTTCCAAGGCATAAACAAAACCACAAGCATAAAGGCACAGGGTCCACTTTTATTCAAATACTTTGATTTATTGAAGAAATGAAGCTTTTAATGCTACAACTGCCCCTCTTTCTTCCTCTCTGCTATACCTTTGACTTAGTTGGTCAGTTACACTTTTCATGATGATATGTGTTTGGGCATAAGGGAGAGAGGGAAAGGCTGCCCAAATCAATCATGTTATGGGACTCCAGGGAATTCAGGGAGACAAACATGAGTAGCCCAGCTGCAGGAAAAGCTGCAGTCACAGCTTATACGTATTTAGGTGTCAAAGTCGATCAATTTTGAGATGCAGCACTACAGGAAAACAGGTTTCATTAGTTTTACTACTCACAGAATTACTTCTTACGAGAGAAAGAAGTTTCCCTCAGGTTGAAGCAAAAAATTACCTCTTTCTCTAGCTCTGGTTTGTACACTGGTGTGTGGAAGAACAATAGAGAAAAGAATGTGCATGAAACTGCTCTTCCTCTTCAGTTTTTTTTGAGTAACTGACTGACTGCAAATATCCAGTCTTCTGAAATGCTTTATTTAAAATAGTAGAATGTATTTTCAGATGTTTATTGTTGTTTATTTGATAAATTGAGTCAGATGTAATGAAGCAGACAGTAGAGGATAGCTGAGCACCTGTCAGTACCTACAGTTCAGTTAATCTGCTTTGCCTAGTCCTAGATATCTAGTTGTTACAGAGAGCAAATTGATCTGTTTGATTATTAAACCTTTTCTCCAGATGTTCTTGTTGCACTTCTAAATTACCTCCTGCACGTTCTCCCTAATTTCTAGAGCTCCTATAAAAGACTCTGCATTCTTCAAGGATAGAACAATTTCCAAGTACAAGAACATTCACAACTGAAAATTTTATTATTCTATTCTTATTTCTATCTTAAACTCTTAATTCTGCTTTCTGCAGAATGACTCATGCAAGTAAAGTGTCCTTAAATTGCAGGTTGTATATTAAACAATAAAATTGCATAAGAAATTATCTTTACAAGAAAGTTAGTTTCAGCTGCAGCCAGTTGAAGTTCATGCTGCTGTGAAAAGAGGTGACTTTATCCTTCCCACTTCTCTTTGGTTGTGTTCTTGCACTTGTGTATTCATATTCTTGCTAAAAGTTGAAAAACATCCACAGGAACCTCTTTCCTCACAATTTTTATTTTATTTTATTTTTTTAAAAAGTGATTTTCCTCACATTACTTATGCAAGTAAGTCTCTTGTTGACCAAAGGTGGAGGTAGCAGTAATTTTGGTCACTTGGTTGCTTGGTTTTCTTGTGTTTTCAGTAATGCCTTCATTGCAGAGTTGTCTGTGTGTCAGGTTTATGTTCCTGTATAGATGAAAATATTCTCAGCCGTTCCTCACCAAGGGTAGAGGAAGAGTGCTCCTTCAGTTGCCTCAACATCAATCTTTTCCAACCTGTATTGCTCTCTTCATTATTAGCTTTCCCTATTTGATCAGCACTTTTGAGCTATGAATGCCAGAATGAGATGCCTGGCTTTTGGTAGTGGTTGTACTGGTGAAACATAGAAGCAGAATCACCTCTCCCCTGCTGTTTGATGTCCTGCTGTGTGCAGCTGCAGAGAAGGCTTCCAAGCTTAGCACTGTGCTGGCAGCTCGGTCCATGATTTTCTGCCTCACAAGCCTTCTTGGAGCTGCTGCATCCTCAGTACCAAGTGACTGATGCATGGCCCTGCCTTTCTCAAGCCAGTCTGTGAATTGAACATAGCCTCCTCTATTCAAGGTGATATGTAATTGTGAGATACAAACCTGTATGTGTTTGGGGTGGAGCTAGGCTCTTTAAAAAACACCTCTCTTCATCCACAAGCAGTTGATAATTAACAACAGCAGAATCCCTTCCTGTGTCTGTGTCCGATGCCATCTGTAGGATTGAATCCAAATGCAAGTTAGGCAAAGGGCTTGTGGTTTCTGGCCTCTAGTTTGTTTGCAGACTAAGCAGTTGGTTACTTTAGCAAGTGTGGGAACAGATGGCTGATGACCCTGCCAGGCCTTCAGACAGCACCAAATGCTGGTTGCTATTGCCATGGGTCCATTAAAAGCTCGGCTGCAACAAATGGATGCTTAAGTCTATCAAAAAAATGATACATAAGTGCCTGTACAGGTTATAGCATTTAATATTTATTATGTTTTCTATTTTGTTTGGCAAACAGTCTCAACATTGTATATCTCTTGCTTCCTTTAACTGTAAAGAAGGTGTGATAATCACATTTTGGAAGGCATTAACATAGTTCATCTCAAATTTTTAAATTGAACAAGAGTAGTTTTGAGATCAGTGTATCACACTACACTAGAAATTGATTTAATTGTATCAAAATGTGGGCAGAAAAGGTAGGAGGTAATATGAAATGCTGCAGGAATATCCTTGGGATATTCTTAAACATAGTAACTAACTGATGTGCTGGTGAAAAAACCCTTTGAAATGCTGCTACGCAGACAACGAAAAAATGCATCGAAAAATTGGAAGTTCGTACGTTATTGAAGAATAATTATCTGTCAGTGTCCATGGAATGTGTTATTAGCTGCATAGTCTAGTCTTGGAAGACGTGCTACAAAGTAGATGGAAGGAGGAATAAATGATGATGATACCTGAAAATGTGGACACTCCAGTGAACTGCATCAATTAACAGTCATAAAGGGACAATAGTAAACTACAAGCAAAGTATGTGTTCATGTGAGGTGAGTGAGCAGTGGGAATTTTCAAACTATTATTTCAGGTTGCCCTATATATTATTAAAACCCTAATATGTGAACATAAGGATTGTATTGATTTCAGAGCTCTATAAGGAGTAAGACCCTATTGAGAAATGATGGAACTGAGCTCAACACTGTTATATTTAGAATCATAGAACTATTCAGGTTGGAAAAGACCCTTGGGATCACTGAAGCCAACCATCATCCCTACTCTACAAAGTTCTTCCCTACTGTTTATTCACAGGGTGCAAGAACTGCACTTGACTTTTTCTGTCTGATGGAGACTTAGAACCTGAAGCTTTAAACTTCTGAAAAGTAATTTAGACACCAGTTCTATAGAGTTCTAAACATAGAGTATTTGAGCCTAAACATTTAAACTCTCTGCTAAACCAACAGCATTTTATGAAAAATTAATACATTGTAAAATATTTTCCAAAATTTAGACCTATGTCACTTGTGGAAAAATGGATTCTAGGCTATGTTTGAATCAATCAGTATTTTATATTTCTTAGCTAGGGACTGTAATATGCTACTACAAACATGATGGCAAAATATCTATTTGTTCATGCTAATGGTGTTTATAAACAAGCTAGCTGTAGAAAATTATTTACATGTTTTAAACAGCATGTGCCTGAGAATCGTGATTTGGGTAGGGAATTCTAGAGCCAGGATATTCTAGGATTGCCTGGGGATGGAACGAGTGCTGAAGTACTTAAAGATTGGATGCAGACACACAAAATGACACTCAGCGTCTACATTTTCTTATGGATTTCTTTCATAATTTATGTGCTTGTGTCTCATCTGTAGGAAGGAAATAACACTTCCTGTAAGGTTAAACACTTGAGGTGATCCATGACTGTGATGATGAGGGACAGCTAATGAGCTGGATACAATTTCAGAGACGGCATTTCTTCCTAGGATGTGATAAATACTATAGCACGAAGTCCTCTTGTCTAAACTGTGCCATATATCTCAAATGGGTGTTTAAAATCACTTCCTCATTAGATCAGATGCATCTAAAACTTGCAAGCAGACTGTGTTGTAAAATACTTGGAGAAGAAATTGTTCTCTAAGAGAATCATTGGGAAAAAATGTACATTGTCTAAGCCACTAATAAGATGTTATTTCAGAAGCTGACATAGCCCAAAGAAAACCTAGCTCCCAGTGTTGAATTAAATCTTATAAATAAAGTATTGTTATGCTGGAGTACTTAACAGATATTTTGAAGACAAAGCACCCTCCTTGTCTGAATACAATGATCTATATTAGTCATTACCTTCCTGTATCAGTATCAAAGAACCATGCATTCCAAGTTTGTAGGATGATTGTTATTACAGAATTGTGACTTTTATTATAGACATGCACTTTTATGCATAGATATGTGTTTATTCCCATGTTTTTCAGTTTTTAGCTTGTTCTCTGTTACCTAAGAGATTAATAACTTGCCTTCAATGAAAAAGGGGATCATCTTTTGTATGCCGTGTAGCTGTTGGGATACAGGAGCTGAGATTGAAGAACAATCGGAAGTATCATAAAAGAACCAGATCTTAACCATCTGTGTTACCAGCTGTGGCAGTAAAGTGTGAGTAGCAATGATTTTGGTCAAAAGCCTGGGAGGAGAGCTGGCCTTACAATACTTTGGTGAGCTTCACAGAAACCTCTACTTGAGGTGTAGGTAAACCACGAGGCACTGTGGAACAAGACAAATGTGCTGCGTTGGTTGTCACCCTTGCCCCCAGTCCAAGGACAAAGATAAATTAACCAGAAAAATATCTGGCTAGTCATATTGAAGTTCATACTACTTTCCTTTCTGTTGTGGATTTCAGTGGTGAATAAAATATGGTAAGCTTGATTTTCTTGATACACACCTGGGCTTTCAGAACTCAAGAAAACTTTGATGTGCTCTGACTTATATAAAGGAATACTTGGTAGTTCCAGTTTTATTAGTAAAATGGAAATGCTGAGTAATCAAACTGTAGGATAATTGACACCTTTAATTATTCTTTCCTGAATCTAGATAGTGTGTGTAAAAAAAAAGTGTCTTGTTTCTCACAAAATTCAAAAGAGTAAAACCAAAGCAAATGCAAAACCCTCACATTGGTGTTTGTGTGCAAGCACAGGTTATGAATGTACTTTGAAGGACACTTGTTAATAAAACATTTGTGGTACATGCAAAATGCACCAGAGCAGTTATGGGGAACAGGGAAATGAACTGTGTGTGTTGTGGCAAGTATCGTAGAGCTGCTGTAATTGAATTAAGCTGCCTGCTGCTTTGGTTCTCTCATATCAACAGATCTGTTTGCTTCTTAAGTCAACTGAGACTTTCTAAAGGGTAACTTAAAACATAGAACAGGAGCTGGAAGGTGTTTCTGAAGAATGACAAAGACTGGACAAACAAATGTCTATTTTTAAAAACATACACATCTGCACTTGTGTGCACAGCTGTAATATCATGTTAAGACAGCTGTGTTAAACATGTTTTCTAAAACCTAATGCTGATATAAGCATTAAATCCAGAATATTTGTTTTTAAAACTTTGGTGGTTTTTTCTTGTATTTTTAATAGTGTAGCACTTTGTAGTAATAATCAGTGAGCATTTATTTGAAAATCAAAATGACACAATTTTTCTAGTATTCTTAATTTCCAAATTGCTTATACTGATGTACTTTCCCCAGGGAAAAATAAAACCTACCTATATATAAGGCAGTACTTACCTCTATACATGTGTGTGCTACCTTGTTTCTGTATTGCTTATTTTAAAATCTCTGTAGCTAGTCATCACAGTGACCTCAAGAAACCTTTGAGCCGTTTTAAATGTACAAAGCCAGAAGTTGTGTGGTTGTCTGAAGTTAAATAACAAGTGACCAAACTGAATTGAAAGCTTGGGAGTTGATACAATTTTCTGTAGTTCTGTCCCAGTCCTTATTTTAGGAAGACGAAAGTGTTTTAAAATGGTACATTCTTCTCCTGCAAATATACAAATAGATTGAAGTGCTTTGTTTTCTCAGACATCTTTACTGTGTAACATAGATAAAGGAGAGGATATGAAGCTTATTCTTCAGGTGTGGTTACATAGCTGAGGAGTTTTAGGATGATACTTTAGACTGACCCAAACATACTGTGTGTCATTCAGTGAGTATATGGAAGGCTTCTGTTTAATGCAGGTATAAATGCCAATATTTAGAGACTTATGAATACTTAGAGAATTGATCTTGAAAGTTGTCCTTCATTCCAGTGAGCCAGGGCATCAAAGCTGGACTGAATTTGTTGTTGCTCTGTCTTCTTTCTAAAGGGGATGGGGGGTCATGTGAGCAAACCACACCTTAATATACTGAGTTCTCAAAAGCTGTTTAACAGGACATTGCTGGGTAATTTGATTTTTCAATTTTATATACATCCTTGAAGTGCACTTGCTGCTTTTGGGATTCATATGCATTCAGATATCTGTTCTCTAGTATGAAACTCTGAGATGACAGGAAGCTGAATGTAAACAGAATATTCCATTAATATTAGGCTTTTTAATTTAGATTGGCTGCATTTATAAATGGCAATTGGACTGAAAAGGAGAGCTGATGTATGTTAGATTCTTTTGGAATGATGGAAGCTTGCAGTATTGCACTGAGATTGAGTTTGAGAAAATGTTCCTCTAAAATTTTCCTTTGCATTGTCTTGATAATTTTGAGGTCATCCTCAGTAAAGATCTTAAGAAGTCTTACCCACTATTAAAATAATGTGGCTAAAGTTCTTTCTTATTAAGGACACTCTTACACAATTCTTTGATAAGTCATCTCTTCCTCTTCAGTCAAGATTTTTATAATCCTGATAAATTTGACTTTTAATTGGCTACTGAAAACCAAACCAGATGGACATGTTTAATCTTATTCCTTTTTAAATACAGGAATTTAGGTTTAATCTGTTTTTCTGTGGTGATGAAGGAAAGCACCATGCAATGTGTGATATTCTTGATTTCTAATCTAAAGTTTTCGTATTGTCTTCATGTAATTCACTGTTTTTGAAGGTAAATTATTGACCTACAAGGCTGGAAGAATGAAAAAACTAACACATGCTCATTTTGGTGACTATGAACATAGCTGCACAAGATCCTTAGCAGAAGAACTGATTTGTTGTTCTCATAATTATATCATTACATGCTTAGTCTTAAGTGTATCATATAACTTATTCTGGTGCTATTTGAAGGCATATGATTTTGAATAAAATTACAGTATTTGAAGGAAGTACTCAGATATCCTATATTAAAAAAAAAAAATCTGCAAATGGTTAAGAGGCAGCAACTTTTGGGTTTTTCCTACTTGTTGAGAACTTCCTTGTTATGTTTTTGAAGTTTTTGTTTTTAATAGACCAGAAGTGTTTAAAAGGCTTCCTGAGATTATGTCAATCGATAAGATAACAAGCTCTGCAAGCTCATCTATAGTATGTAATGTATTTATGATGTATGTGTTCTGATGACAAAGTTTAAATGACAGGGTGCCTTTATTTTGTGGTGTGTTGTTTTTTTTTTTAACAACAACTTATTTTTTATAAGTTCTCTGTTCTTTGCTCATTACATTCCTCTTGGTACCATGTGCTTGCCTTAGTGTTAAGACGTTCTAGTCTAATAGATCTTTTCATCACTTCTGTAGAAAATGGAAAATGCTAAAAATCTGTATGGAAATCTGAATGGAGTCTGAAAATCATGGAGAAAGTTGTATATTCTGGTCAATCCATATTAGCATGGCATGTTTCTGTTAGTGCATGTGCTCAGCTAGGGATCTTGTTCAGAGCATCTCTGTACTTGGTTCCAGTGATAACTTGATTATAGGCTGCATAAATCTGGCCTGCTTGTGACCCTTGCTGCTTTGAATCTTAAGGGTGGATTTTTTCATAACAGGTAGATTTTTGGAGGAGATTGCCAGTGCTTAAGAGTATCAGAAAGATTTATTGTTATATTATTGTCTTCTACCTCCCCCACCCCCCCAATTGACTTGTACAGTTCTTCAGGGTTTTGTGTGCTTTAACTCCTCAGTTATTCACTCAGGCAGCAAAGAGAAAGTAGCAGTGTGGATATGTGTAATACCTGCATATCAGAAATACTATATATTTGCTCATCAAATCAATCATGGTGACGTTTTGGGAGGGAGAAACGGTCTTTAGAAAGTACTTTTCAGAAGCTGTGGAGATAATCAACTCAGTTCAAAGATTCCATGTCCTTGCATAATTATCTGCTTGAGGTGGGATTTGAAGGGAGCTCTCACTAAGGAGACCACTCTGTGCAAAGCAAGAAGTGTTGCAGAAACAGGTGAAATTTCAGCATGTCCACAAAATAAGGTTTTGGTTTTGTAACAGATTCTGGATGGGAAGCATTTCTTGGTTTGGGGACAAAGTAACATTTTGAAGGTATACAGCAGCAGAAAACATTCACAGACCTAGCTATAGTTGTAAGATAAAAATTTAATATGACTCTTTAATAATTTGATATTAATTATGCAGTACAATTCTTAAGCATTAAAAAGGTAGTAATTTTATTTAATTTCTATTAACATAATGTTATAGGAGGAATAATAAGACTTTTCATAATTTTGCACTTGCAATTAGACTGCAGACCTGGTTCTCAATTTCTATAGTCTTAAAATGTAATTAATCTCTTTAGGGCTTATTCTTTAATTTGAAGGTAAATGTCAGGATTCTCATATAATGGAATGGATTGACTCTGCATTAATTGCCTGGTTTCAGTTATTCTTAGAAGAATAATGTTTAGTGTTTGGGTCATTTACATGTAGAGCTTTATTTGCTTATCTCTCATTCTGGAGGAAAAATGCTTACTTTAGCATATATAACTTTTTAAGCATCTAAATCTGAACTTCACCTCTATTTTAACTTTAGTTCCTCACAATTTAGTAGGCTAACAATCATGAGATTGTTTAAACCATCTAATTCTGGAGATGCAAGGCTTATGTGTTTCTTATGATTGATGGTCTTTCACCACCAATTCACTGTTATTCCACCAAAATTATTTGTTTAAGCAATAATGTAAGTAATATTGTAAGTTTAAGGTAAAATTGGTGACTTATATTACTAATTGGAGAAGATAAGTAGGGCTTGTAAAGTATGTTTTTTGATTGATAATTCTCCAGTTATCATCAGAGTTCTACGACTGTCTACTTTTTTAAAAAAAATAAAATATATATTCTCCTTTAGGTGAACATTGCAGTTGTCTGAAACTGCTAAAGAGATATAACCCCAAACAATGGGGTAAAGAGGTAACTATGGAGGAGGGAACAGGGCAGGAAGGCATTTTCATTTACCAACAAATAAAAATGTGATCAATGCGGAGAGTGAAAATTAAATATTAATCAAGTTTGCATGAACATAAATGTTGATGTTTCTTATTTCTATTGTGGTTCAGCCTTCCTAGGACATTATTTGGCCTTGCTTTAGAAATCACGTATAGAAATTAATGTTGTATTTGTTGTGGGATAAATGAAAATATTTTGGTTCTCTTGGTATGCTGATATATAATTGTCATTTCTAGATGATTGTAATTTTCTATTATTTAAATGTAAGCTCTAAAAATTGCTAGGTGCCTTTGCTTCGATATGTGAAATTTTAATTTAATGCAGAGCTTCTTGGTGATGCCTAGTTCCTGAAGTATTTTAGCTTTTTAAGTCCTTTCACTTTTTTCTAATGACATGACTAACTTCTCAACTTTCTGGCAGGTTGGGACTAATTAAGGAGACAAAGGAGCTGTGATTAATTAAAAAGACTTGTCTGTAAAGCAGCAGGGACTTGTATGAGTTTAAAGGTGAAGTCTTGTATATAAACCCAAAATATTTCTAAAACCGATCTGTAGATAAGTGTGGGTCTGTATCTCCTTGTGTGTTTACGGACATATATACAAATATACTCGAGAACAGAATTTTCTGGAATCTGCATTAAAGTCCAATTTCCATGCTGTTGTTTTTTTGATTTGAGACAGCATGTGAGTGCTGCAAACCTTCCCTTGTCTGTGCCTCTAACCATTGTGCTGCTCAATGAGACTAAGAAGGGGGAGGAAGAGTTTTGTCTTCCCCTTATGTTCTCATTTTTAAATAAATTGGTGCCCCTGTGTTTCTGTGGGCTGCGTTCTCGGGTTGCCTATCCAGATCTTGGAGGCAGGTAGATTCATATGCTAGGGCAGACATGACATCCAACTGATTATGTCCTTTTATGAATGCCTGGAAGCATTGCAGTTTACAAGATACAACCTGGAAAAAAAATAAGGTGGCTGTTAAGAACAGCTGTCTTCAGGACTGAACATCCAGGCTAAGCATTTTTGAGCTGTAATTTAGGCTTGATACTGCTTAAGGTCCCTTCCAGCCCAAACCATTCTATGATTCTGTAATTTTTTTTATTTTTTTTTTTATTTTTTGTAATCCTACTTCAGTCTACAAGCTACTCTTTTTCCTTTCCCTCAAGATTTCGGTGGTGTTAGCAGCCCCAGTGATTTAATTTTGATGCTATTGATGTCTCTGCATGGGCTTTATTTCTTTCTTTCCTCTCTGTTATCCTAACCTTGCAGGGGTACCACAATAGTCCAGGTACAGTAGTTTAGGGACAAAGGCATCAGTTGTTTTTAGGGACCTAAAACCTGTGTGAAAACTCCTGATTTTTTAATTATTGCAGCAAAATATAACCTTAACTACCTATATGTGGCAAACACAGAGTTCCCCATTATTATATTCAGGGACACTTTGTATGGAGGGAAGGTTATGTGTGTAACAAAAAAAAATAATAAAGTAAAAACAAAAAAAAAACACCCCAAGACTTTGCAAACAACTCTAGCATAAAAATTTGAAACTTGAGTGGATATTTTAAAATGTTTGTCTTAATTACTTTGATTTAGAAAAAGAATCTTTAGTTAATTATTTTATGCCATATTCCCAAACCCTGTGGAGTGAAATGGCAGTATTGTAGTTACAAGTCATAAACATGTTCAAAGGTTCTTGAGTGTCATGTTTCTGACTCTTTGAATTTAGTGTCACGTTAATTTTTTTTCATGTAATCTCCTTGATACAAACCTATTTTTGTGTGCATATAGTAATTTAGTTAAAAGAGCTGTTCTTTCTCAATTTGCTTTTCTTTTTGTCCTCCTTGTGTAGAGAGTGTCAGATTTTTACCTCTGACTTCATTACACCAGGGTAAACAAGTGTCTTCTTACTAGGCTCTTATTTCTCCTAGTCACTCAAATAGCATTCTTGTTCCTGTTCCAGTTTAATCTTTCCTATTCTGTTTCCTGGCTATGGCTTTGTCTCTCTCCTGTGCTGGGATACTGTTTCTGCCTGACCACTTCTGGAAATCCAGCATCTGGATCACTGCCTGATCTCTGGAAATCCCACACTGTAAAATCCCACACTGTGGAATCCTTTAAACATTAATTAATTAATTTCCTGTCTATATCCTATAGGTGACATACAGTAATTCTGTGTTTCTTTTTTTAAAAAAATTATCTTCTTTTTCCTCCAGTAGACGAGTTAAAATTATTCCCCTCACTTCCTAAATATGTTGTTTAGAGACTACATTCCTAAATTTTATGTCTTTCTGTTAGTCAAGTATACATGTCACCTAGCTCTTTGCGTGGGGTATATTAATGTTTAACACTATGAACAACTTCATGCTATCAATGAATCATTCTAGCACACTTGTGCTGTTATTGTGACGTATTTTTATTTTAAGATAGCTTTTGACTACCTCCACTATTCAATGATAATCCCCATCTAGTCTGAGAATATATTTTTAAACAAGTAACCTGTTGGTCCCATTTCTGTCTAGCTTGTTACATGAATTATTTTTCTCATATTAATTTGGTCTCCAGGTTTAACTGATTGCACAAGTTATTATTGAGTCTTTGTATAATTTTCTTATAGTTGCTTTATCAAGCATAAAATGTGAGTTAGTAAATTTATGATGCATTTTATTCTGCTTTCCCCTCACATCTGTACATTAGGATTAAACTATGAATATGGAATATAAGAAGCTAGACTAATAGGTTCTATTAATGCTGAGAAATACCTTCAGTTTTTGCATTAAATTTAGGTACAATATTTGCTAGAATATGACAAATAGTATAATTTAATATATTTAATGAAGTGCCTACAGCTTAACTTGCAAGTGAATATCTTGGATCTTTTATTTCCCAGTGTTCTTATATAGAGGTTCTTGTCTCTTTTCTGGTAGGAAAAGGAACTCTTTGAATTTTGTTGATAGTAAAATTGTGATATTATCTAGCTCTGTTAACTTATTTCCATGAGCTGTCTTGGTTTTGCAAGTTAATACTTTACATCATCACCTTGAGTGAAAACTGTCAAACATTTATTTTGTGTTGAATTTTTGTCATGCTTCCTGATATTTTTGCCAATTGTTTGGCAAGTTTGCAATTATAGATGTATAAAATATAAAATACATATATATTGTATAACATATATGTATATTAAAAATATACCTATGAGAGGGCATGGCCTGAAGCTGCACCAGGGAGGTTTAGGTTGGATAGTAGGAAGTGTTTCTTCACAGAAAAGGTGGTTAGACATTGGAATGGACTGCCCAGGGAAGTGGTGGAGTCACCATCCCTGGAGGTGTTTAAGAAAAGACTGGATGTGGTACTTGGTGCTATGCTCTAGCTGATGTGGTGGTGTTAAGTCAGAGGTCTTTTCCAGCCTCAATAATTCTATTTTATAGATTTGTATATATATATATACACATGCACACACACACGACCTAACAAATTTAGCTTTAGCTGAGAACTTTTTTTTTAAAATTTGGACAGTAATTGGTTTTTTTTAGGATTATTAGTGCTACTTATT
Organism: Chaetura pelagica; assembly: GCF_000747805.2. Taxonomy (NCBI): domain Eukaryota; kingdom Metazoa; phylum Chordata; class Aves; order Apodiformes; family Apodidae; genus Chaetura; species Chaetura pelagica. The sequence goes on from NW_009954309.1 coordinate 94,563, forward strand.
AAAGCTCAGATGTTTTGATTTCATAGTTGATTGCCTTGTCATGTACGCATTCCTTAGGAAAAAAAGTGGAACTAAAACAGGAGGTAATGCTGACAATGTTGCAGATGATAATCATAGCATTCCAGTTTATCTTTTAGAATGTAATTTGATATTAAGTAATGCAAGGCTCATTTAGATTTCTTTGTTAGTTATGATGATTTTAGCCTTACTTGAAATTTGGGCAGTATTTTAAATCTGGCTTGAATTTCCACCTCATAGAGCAATTTTCATGTTGGCTATAAGGTATAAATTGCACAAGGTTCATCTCCATTGCTCCATAAATTTTAGTTATTCAGAATGGAGAACTAATTGTCCTGAATACTACTAGAAATACATTCAATGTTGCTTCCCTATTTGCTCTCTATCAATTATCTTAATAATTAATTGTGTAAATGAAACTGAACTACTTCATAAGATGCTATGCAGTGAACAAACACAAAAAAATTATAATGATGAATTCTTTCTGTGCTTGTCTAGTTATTAAAGGTACCAATTTAATCAGTGTATTTGACTAATCTTCATCTCAGATTACAGCTGGAGTGCTAATGATTATCTACAGCTGCTTTGGCTTGTCTATTATGTCCATATGGATACCCAAATTGATTCTAGTACGCCATGCATGTGTGTAACACTCTTCCATCTTCTCTGTTCTTTTTTCCCTGCTATGGAAAAGTAATCCCAGATGGTAAATTTAAATGGAGATATCTAAGACTTAAGGATCATGCATACTGGCTTTAAAAAGTGCTAATTAGTTACACTTGATTCTTAAAAAGTAATTATGCAGTTTGCCTAACAGGAAGAGCTTTGGTGGTGGTATATGCTCCAGTAATGGCCCTATTGTTAGGTACTTACACACCTGTTGCATCTGATTTAGTGTCTCCTGTTGATATGTTGTCAAAATAAGTATTCTGATTGGAATGATGTGGTGGAGATTAATAACGAATTATAGGATTCTTACCAAATTCCTCCCTGAGCAACAATAATGTTGATACACAAGAAGGTATTGAAGTGTATATGTATCCAACAATACTGTTCACAAAAACCTTGTTTTCATAAACATGTCTGAAAATGTGTGAAAGAAAAAAAAACACTGGCATGAACTATCCATACATAATTTTTAGATGGTAAACTGTACGTTTTTTCAAGCCGCGTTCTTTTGTGTTTATTTACAAATCATTAAAAAAACCTTAACAAACCAGTCTGCTCTATAATCCAAATAAAAAGGATGGTGGTTTTTTTATCAGTGTACATCTAAAATATAAACTTTTAACTATTTTTGTGTTTCTGTTGGTTTATATTTCAATCTGTATTTCTTGTCAACAGCTATTACACGAGGAACCCTCCACCCATACTTGGAGGAAGAAAATAAATCAGCTTTGGGGAGTTTTTAAGCTTAGCTATTGATGTATTTTATGTGCTTGTTAATGGTCACACTAAGATCAATGGCTTAAAAGAATTCTAAAGACATTGGAAACATCTAACTAGAAAAAGTAGGCAGACACAGCAGACCCAGTATAAACACTGGAAGTCATGTGGGCTGTGTGGGTATGTTCTGTTTTTCTTGGTTTGAATTTTTTTGTGAGTTTTTTTAAACTTATTTGTGAAATTAAATACATTGAATGTCATTAAGATCCATGTGTAGCAGGCAGTTTTCTGGATCATGTTGAGTTCTATCTGTTTGGTTCACTAGCAGTGTCATCATAAGTCCGAAGATGTTGATAATCCTGATATTTGTTATCTCATTTTTTAAAGGGTGAAAAACTTCAGAAATACAGAAAAGACGGAAACATTATGTTGTTCATGTTTGTGACAGTTAGCTACTTTTACTGAATTGTGTATTGAATGTTGTATTGGCTGCTCCTGATAACTGTAACATAGGTACAGCAGCTGAGTGTCCATTGGGAAAAATTTTGAGCTTTGACATCTTTTTAAATAGAGGGCTATCTGAAAACATTTGGATTTATTGTCATATCACTGATTCGACAAATTAACCCTTCATGTACTGAGAAATTGGCAGGAGTGTCCACCTTTGTCCTGAGATGAGAAGCCTAGGCTGACTGTACCTTTTTGGTTCATTTAAGCAGAGAGTTTTATTTATCCAGATCCTTAGGGGTCCCATTTGCTCAATTATATTATGTTTTGATTTTTTTTTCCTTTTGCAACATGCTCCCCATGCAGAAATCCCTGTTTGTAGTATCACTGGTGTACAGAGAATGCATATTATCCTTGCCAAATATTGAAGTATTAAGCTGGAATCAACAGCTCTTGCAAAGCTTGCAGCCTGTAAATTATCTGTGCTGTAATCCACATGTAAAATCAGCCCCAGATAGTAATACTTGAAGACTTATGTAACCTTATTTTATTATTAATTTTATAAGTATTTTAAACTTCCAAGTTTTTAGGAAGGCTCTGTTTTTGAAATGAGAAAAGCCAAGAGTCTGCAGACATGGTTAGATAAGTCAACTTGTTCTAGGTGCTGCATTTGGCTCTCCTTTTCATGTTGACCTCTACAGGTCTTGGAGATGGGAACTTCATGGCGCCTTGGTCAATGTGACAGGCATACAACTGGGACTATTTCATTGTTGACCTAAAGTATGCCATCCATCCTCTGTTAATATGACTTTTTATTTCATTTGTCTTTGACATTTTTGCTTTTAGAAAAGAAGTCTCCTTCAGGGTGAGTTGTGGGTTGTTGTGGTGTTTTTTTTTTTTTTTTATCTTGTGCCTTCGTTATTGATTATACGGTTTCTTTGAAATTTGTTGTTCTCTTGAGTTTCCTGATAGAAGTCTCTCTTGACTTTCAGCTACTCATATTGTTGCTCCAGTGTCTCGCTGGATTATTTTCCTTACCCAGGTTTACAAAAATCATTGAAACAACTACTCTTCATCCTTTTTTTAGCTGTCATTTTCCACTTGATTTCTTGTCTGCGTGCTCTATCTTTTGCTGCCAATTTAAAAATGTTCTCCCAACTCAGCCTGTTTTATTTCTTTAAATAATCATGTCCATTTATCTACTGAGGTAATCAAACAATTTTATAAATGTCTGGAAGTATAAATGTCTGAGAATTCACTAGTGTACTTTGTGGCTCTTGGAAATCTCTCAGATGGTGTGAAGATAGTCTTAATATACTGTTTCAGCAGTAAATTAATCCAACTCTCACATGTTTAAAGTAACAAAATCATAAAATCGTAGATCCATAGAATGGTTTGGGTTGGGAGGGACCTAGAAGATTATCTAGTTCCAACCCCCCTGCATAGGCAAGGTCTCCTCCCACTAGACCAGGTTGCTTAGAGTCCCATCCAATCTGGCCTTCAACACTTTCAGGGAGGGGCATCCACAACCTCCCTGGCCAACCTGTTCCAGTGTCTCACCACGTTCACACAAAATAACTTCCTCCTAATATCTAACTCCTGTTTCAGCTTAAAACCATTTCCACTTGTCCTATCACTCCCATCTCTGGTATAAAGTCCCTCACAAGCCTTCCTGTAGCCCCCAGCTATAAGGTCTCCCTGGAGCCTTCTCTTCTTCAGGCTGAACAGCCCCAACTCTCTCAGCCTGTCTTTGTAGCAGAGGTGCACCAGCCCTCGGATCATCTCCTTATTTTTTATTGTCATGTTAAGTTTTTATGAGCAAGAGTTCAAAATCTGCAAGTAGATATAGGAAAAATTACTCTTTCAGATACCTTTTTTTAAAGAAAGCTTTCAAGAGGTATGTTGACCAATTTTCATAATATTTTTCATAGAAATGGGAAGCCACGTAACCGAAATTGTTCTGAGTAGTTTGTGCTAACATTGTTAAATTTAAAAGTGCCTATGGCAAGTGAATTAAGTATTTTGGCTGCCTCAGAGAGCAGAATATGCTGGTACAGTTTTGCAGTGCTTCTGTGGACTAGCTGATACTGGATTTTTGAATATTTGAATCCTAATGAATTTGTGAAAGCTTGTATGCCTTAAAGACTGTGGTGCTATACGTCCTACTGATTAATAAACATACTCACAAGACCGTTTCTACTGAGAACAAGAATATGTCCTAATAAATTCTAAGTACCTACCTTAGTAGCACAGCATAGTTTTTGCAGAACATGATGTTGTAGCACCTGGAATATATTAGAGCATTTCCTGTTTTTTGTGATTGCATCTAAAATAATTTGTGTTTTTCTTATAGCTGAAGTTTCATGTAATGGCTGAATCACGCTCCATATTTTACACAGTTACTGATCAATGTATCAATGAGAAAGTACTTTCAGAACATGTAACAGCATCCAGGATTATTTGTACTTTATTATAAATCAACTATACTTTATATGGGTGATTTGTCTGTAAGCTACATCTGTTTCAAGACTCTTAGTGTTTTAGTTCATGGTTATTGCCATAGTTTTTGTTCTGTTTTTGTTTGTTTATTTTTTCTTCTTTAACATGTAAAAATATTTCTGAATTCATCATTGTGATTTGTTTTTTCTTTCCTTTCTCCAGTCAAGCATGTTGAACAGTGGACTTGCTGCCATGTTATAGAATGCTCACATCAGTGCTGGGCATTTAAGCAACTTTCCAAAACTCTTAATGTGTGAATATGTCAGACTTGGAATTCATGTGTAACTATTCTTTTAAGATCAATGTGTGGAAGAGGACTGTGTACAACCTTTTCTGTAAGAGCCATGGCTCTGCATTCTGGTCTTGTCCATCACCAGAGACTCCTTAAACATGTTATTTTTATGCATATGTTTTGTTTATGCGAGGTAACCTGTGACCTAACAATAATGTAGTTGCCTTATTTTCTAATGGAACTCCACCTCAAAACCTTCCATCCTGTTTCTGGAGGTGATCTTTATTCTGTCTTGCCCGTAAGACCCAATCTTCTATGACTGCAAACCCAAGCTAGAGGCAACATGCTAAGGGCATTGCTAGGGATGGAGAGAAGCACGGGTGGCTGTATGTGTGCATGGTAAATTAACAGAGAACATATGTTGATGTTCTGTAGATTGTCTGGACAGGAAAAGCTCACTTTTTTTCAAGCAGCTGCCAGACATGGTCCTCTCCCATACAGTGATCTTAGCCTAGATATGATTTTAAAGTGAGATTTAATTATGTGAAGAATAGATACATTCTGCTGTGAATTATTTTTTTTTATCATTAGTTGATAATTGAAACAACTATATGGTATTTTTATATTCATAACAACAGGTAACCTTCAGATTTATAGCCAAGTAACAGAGGCAAGGACTATATCCATTTTTAAGCTTAGTACAATTAAAAAACTGAGTAAATCCTTCCAATAAAGCTTGCTCACCAACTGAAAGCTTTTTAAAGCAGCCTTGTCAGTTTGAAGTCCCTAAAAGCATCATATGTAAAATGATATACATGTGCTGTATAATCCTATCCTTAGTAAATGGATTTGCAGCCTAAGAACTTCTATGGAACACTTGGATCCTTAGGCTGATTCAAGGAAAAGCGTTTAAAATGTTAAGAGATTAAAAACTTTTATTCCCAGTGACTTTGTAAGCAAAGATTTGCATTTAGCTAGAAAATAAGCTAAAAGCTGACATGAGCCTGAAAATTCCCAAAATCCAGGCTGAAGAAGCTTTCTCAATCTTGTATATACAAATAACTTTAAGGCCTGGTGTTTAAAAAGGAGCTATTTTATTAAGCTAGTTATTTAAGGAGGAGAGAAAGAGACAAAATCAAACTGAACTAGAGTGCCTCTGTTGACCAGTAGGTGAACCTCCTGTCACTCCAAACTCACCGAGGTGGTGGAGTGCTACCTGATGGGGGCTGTGCAAGTGGGTCAGTGCATTTATATTGCAGCTCGTCCTTGGTTTCTATCTGGGAGAAAGAAATGAGGAGAAGAGGGTTTCTAGTTCAGTTTTGGGTAGATGGGATACAGAGAGAGAGTAAAATAACCTCTCTGGAATATGATAGTGCTTTGTTCTGCCTCTGTTGGTTGGTGATATTTTATACAGCCTGGCACCTATTTTGTTTTTTCGGAAAACACATGAAACTATAAATATACATGTGGATTTTCTGAGCAGTGGACAAATGTCAGCAAAGTCACAGATAAAAATAAAACTCTTTCCATAAGTATGTAACTTATTTGCTTAATATATTTAATTTGCCATAATTTATATAGTCACTGGAAATAAGCCATCATATTTTGATGAACTCTTTCC
>NW_009954309.1:100783-112859 GCF_000747805.2 Chaetura pelagica
GAGCTCTTTCCCCCCCTCATTTCTTCTCCTAAGTAAGTCGTTTATCAAAATAGTGATATAAAATATCCCAACTTGTAAACTTTTGTCTCTTAAAGCAATGAATGAAGTATCAGCTTCTTAATTATGTATTTTGAGATGCTGTAAAATATGTCTAGTCTTGGAGTAATTTTCCTCTATGGATTTTTCTGTGGTTCTTTTTTTTATTGAGAAAGGGTGTACATCCATAAAAGTGTTCTATTAGTTTTTTTCTATTCTGTATAAAAGCTTATTTTGGGGACGACTCAACAAATTCTCTGGCTCTTTGTAGGCTGATGATAACCCTTCAGCCTCCTTACTGAAAGCCGTGCTACTGAGTTTTGCTTTAGCTGTAACATGTTCCTGTTTAATGACCTACTAAGAGGGCTGTGCACAATGCTGTCCTCGGAGGGTTGAGGTCAGGAATGATAGAAGCTCAGATTAAAGATTTAAGAGCACCTTCTGGTGACTAATCAAAGGCCAAAAAAATGCTTGTTTTGACTGTGGGGTGGATGTTTAGTAGCGTATCCAGAAGTATATCCTGAAAACATATCCTCTTGTACAGGAGAATATTCTAGGATGTAGTTTTCTTCTAAACCTTTCTGCTCTAGAATAATTTCCCCCTCCTCAGCCCCCAGCTCTTAATCTCTACTCTTGTTTGTAAATATTGCTGAGCAGATGCTTATGCTTGGTATGATCTAACAAGAGTAGCAATAACCAGAAACTGTCAGAAATTGAGGTTCAGCTGTGGTCTGAGGTGATGGAGTTTTTTTCTCCTGAAAAAACATTGAATGTTCTTTTGTCCGTAACTCCAGTTGCACCTGTCTCGATTTGAAAGTTTGGAAACAAAGTCACACATTGAAATATGACTATTTTATGTTTTATATTGCAAAAGTATTGAAAAGGTTTAAGATCAATTGAAAGCTTAAGGAAAATTAAGTTTCCTGTGACTTGTTGCTGTTACTAAGCTATTAATCTGGCCTGAATTAATCCTTGGAATTATTTGCTTTAAAAGATAAATTATTTTTGTATTGATAAACATTTAATCACTTTTATGTTGATGTTAGCTGATCAATAGCCACTTTAGAGTCTCGAGTTACTTAAAACACTAAGACAACAAATTCTAGTTCAGAAATGAGGAGGTGATTAAAAGCAGTATTAAGACTGGCTTTTATTGTTATGAGGGGTTTCTTTTGATCTGGATTCTAAACCACTGTTGGAATTCTGGATGAATGCTGCTTTCAGACCATGATGGCAACACAGAACCTTTCAAGGAATATTTGTCTTTTGTCCTGTAAAAATTAAGAGCATTTGTTGCTGTTTATGTGTAATGTCCTGATAATTTCTATAGCCCTCAAAAGTGAAAAAGTATGTAATTATCTTTTCAATTATCTAGAAGACAGTACTTGAAACCTAGTCAGCAAGCAGCCCTTTGAATTTATTAATCAATTACGTTTTTAAGTAACTGTTTTCTTCTTATCTCAACATTTGTACTCTCTGAGTTTGTTTTCAGGGACTGTCAACCTCTTGTGAGGAAGCAAGCATGCTGATGAGAGGTGGATGAAAGAAGTGATTGCTGTTTGTGTGTATGTGTATATATAAAATAAGAATATCTGAGGATTATGAATTAAAAAAAAAGTATTAAAGACCAACCAAATAATGAATAATATAAAATGAAACAAACTTCTGTTTAGTCTTAAGGATGCCAAGAAATAATGATGCCTCTGTTTTTTTATTTTGGGTTTTTCTTTTCTTTGGGGGTTTTGTGTGTCAGTTCAGTGCACTTGAATAATTTCAGATTTCATGTAGCTAGTGGGAGCTGATGCTTGCAGCCCTGTGGTAGGAGGTGGCTTCCAGCCAGGAGAACTGTCCTTAACAAACATACAATTTGATAGTTAAGTATCAATCTAAATGACTGAAAGGCAGAAATTGCTGTTGCTTGTTGAGCACGAGTGTTTATAAGGAAATTATCTTGAGTAGACAATGAGAAATTTAGAAGTAGGTGACACACTGGATTTAGAGCATTTGGCTGTTACTTCAGGAAGCTTAAGTTAAAACCTTGAACTAGGTCACAAATGAAAATGAGATTTACAGTGAAAAACTGACACAGTGCATTTCCTTTTCGCAAGGTATCTCAGTTTGCATTGTCTGTGCTTTGTGCCCCACACCTTCAGATACTGTAGCATGTTTGTTTTATTATAGAAGTCTTATATATAAGACTTAATATAAAAATATATGCATTTGTATGTTTAAACAATTTGCAAATGCAAAAAATGTATTTGTGTTATTTACATGAGTAAGTTTAACCTTTGGTGAGGCTGCATCTGGAATATTTTGTCCAGTTTTGGGCCCCTCAGTTCAAGGACAGGAAACTGCTTGAGATAGTCCAGTGCAGAGCCACAAAGATGCTGAAGGGAGTGGAACATCTCCCTGACGAGGAAAGGCTGAGGGAGCTGGGTCTCTTTAGCTTGGAGAAAAGGAGACTGAGGGGTGACCTCATCCATGTTTATAAATACATTAAGGGTGAGTGTCAGGACACAGCCAGGCTTTTTTCAGTGATGTCTAGTGATAGGACAACAGGCAGTGGGTGCAAACTGGAAAACAGGAGGTTCTACATTAGCATCAGAACAAACTTCTTTCCTGTGAGAGTGATAGAGCCCTGGAACAGGCTGCCCAGAGAGGGTGTGGAGTCTCCTTGGCTGGAGACATTCAAAACCCGCCTGGACAAGTTCCTGTGTCATGTGCTCTAGGTGACCCTGCTCTGGCAGGGGGGGTGGGCTGGATGATCTTTTGAGGTCCCTTCCAACCCCTAAGATTCTGTGATGATTCATGCTGATGTTGTGATTATATCAAAACCTGTAGATTTCATTACTTTAACATAGAACCTGTTTGGAATGAAACTATTTTAGGTAGCAGAGATGAAGATGCTAAAAACCTAATGTAAATAATATATTAGAAAATGCACTTAACCATGTTACTTTTGGAAATGGAGGGTTGCCTTGTAGGAAATAAATCTTAAAGAAAGAGCTCAAGTAACTAAATAAATCTAATGTACAACTTTTTTTTTAAAAAAAAAAACAGGTAATGTGTTTCTGCTGGATAATCTTGAAAAATAACACTCTGAGGTACAGTACTTTTCTAAATGGAGTAATAACAATATTTCTGTGGTAGGAAAAAATAAGTAATATGATCACTTCAGTCTGGAGTGTGGGTTTTTTTTCTGCTTCTGGTATTTATTTCTTCATTATCTTGTTAACAATTGGCCATAAAAATAACTCTTGGCTGAAACGAGCATCGTAAAATGTTAGAGCAGTGAGGTGTCTCCTTGCTTCCTGGAATGTCCTTTTGTAATTCCTATTTGCTTCTAATAGTAGCTCTTTGGGTGGATACGGAAGAAATCTTTGCAACTGTTGTTAATATTCCTCTGAAATGGGACTGAACAGTCAATTTTGAATATTTCAAACCTTACTCTTTTTCTGAGAAAATGAGTAACCATGACAAGAAACTGTGAGGACAAGGAGCTCAGGCAGTTAATTGGGTAGATAGTTTGCTTTTTATTTAAAACAGGAATTATTTTTGTACAGCTTTTTAACCTTTTGGATTTTATACTTGCAGCCATAATTACATGAGGTCGTGATACAAGAAATTGTATAATGTCTTAGTTTTGTATCAAATGTCAATTTGATTTTCTATCTTAATTTTAAGCATAGTAGAAGGCCTATTTATAGGCAGCATTTTGGATAACATCTATGAACTAGTGTGGGCACTTCTAGTAGAGTAGATGTCTAACTCATATGACCGTGATTTTAAAATGGGAAATGCCAAACGTGTGTGTTATTCTAGCTAAGAAAGACAAAGGTACTACAAAGTTTTTTCCAGGTCAGTAGATGGTATTGTGCTCTTTGCAGTGTCTGTTAAAAGGCACAGATTTCCAAGTTGAGACAGAGGATCACTGCCACCTGGAAAATATTGGCAAGATTTGCACTGTTAATTGGTGTAGAAAAAACGCAGTTCACAGTTGAGCTCTGTAGATTGACTCAACTTCAATCAATTTTATAGATAAGTTAATAAATTATGCATGTAAATCCATCTGTGTAAAACTAGATAGCATAAAAACTTTTTAATACGTTGACTTATAAGCAGTTGGTGTGATACAGTATTTAGTAGTTCAGATTTCTTACAGTGTAGCACGACATCCTTACTTCCTCTCCCCCCCCCAGGTGGAAAGTATTCTGACTTTGGGGGGAAAAAAGACAACCATTTTTCAGTACAGTGTGTGTACTTGGGTACTTGGGTTAAACAATTATGCTGTAACCTCTCAAAATGTCATAGAACCATGGAATAGTTTGGGTTGGAAGGGACCTTAAAGATCATCTACTTCCAGCTCCCCTGCATGGGCAAGGACACCTCCCACTAGTTCAAGTTGGTCAGAGCCCCACCCAACCTGGCCTTGAACACTTGCAGGGATGTTTTTGTTTATCTCATGGATAAAGAATCAGGTGTTTTTGAAGTCCTATTAAAAACAAAAAGCTACCTAATGGTTATCTGCTGTATTTATTAGAGGAGAAATAGTGGCACAATGAGAGTTATAGGTAGGGAGCAGTTTTCCTGAAGATAGTCCAGGTAATTTGTTAAAAATCTTTGTGTGGTGTTTTTCTTCTCAGTACAGAATGTGAATATCACTATTCAAAAAGTCTAAAAATCCACTGCAGGAATAATGCATTTAATGAGAGATTTCTGAGTGCTGATCTATTTTTTTCCTTGCTGCCTCTCTCTTCAGACTCCTAAACTGTTTATCATGCTGGATGCACTCTGCTATTCTCCCTCATACTTTATTAGTGTCTTGATAGAACAGATTTTGTTGGGCTTTGCTGTCTTTCTTAATTATTTGCTTTTGGATTTGAGGCCTCTCAAATAATTGCTTCTTTTCTTGGAGAAGTTCTGTTATTTCAGAATCTGGATTAATTTATGTAGCTAGAAAAATAAACAAATAACTTGATACCAGTAGAGACAATGGTGAGTTTCTTTGCTTAAATACAAGACAATCAGCATTTGGATTTTTTATATAGCTATGACTTAAATTCACTTGCTATGGAGAATGTGTATGTACTCTGAACAACATTTTGCAGATAGAAGCCATCATGACTTTTTCAAGTCCTTTTGCAGCTACATTTTTAGTAATGTTATTTTCTCCGTTTATGTATCAAGCTGTTAAATGAAAATAGTCCAATAATTTGTCCAGTGAAAAGGATTACTGTGCCTGTGTTGTACCTCGTCTCTTGGCCTCTGCTCATCCCAAGTTCTGCTATTCATTTTGTCAAAGAAACTTGAAATAGAGCATTTTGATATATGCTGTTGCTGGAAAGTAAAGAGAAAATTTCTCTGCATGCAGAAAAACCAGGAAGCTCTCTTCTATATCCACAATAAGATTTCACTTATTTATTTTTCCCCTCAAACTTTAATATTATAGCTGTGAGGAAGAGGAAAACCTTGTTTGATTTTACCTCTGATTCACAGTGCTGATGTCTGGCAACTACCTGGTTTTAATGAAGGCAAAAAATGGTGCTGTGATTCTAATTGGTTGAATGAGTCACATTAATGTATACAAAATCAAGGCAGCTGTCATGGTGGAGACCTTCTACATATCTGCACTTGAGTTTTAATTTTTATTATTACTGACTTAGTGCTTTGTAAGTTGAATGAATGGTGATTATGAATAATAGTTAAACTGTTGACATAGTTGTGTAACAGAAAAATGCCTGTTATGGAGAATGGAAGAGTTTTTTAAAGATGAGATTTCATAATTTCTTTAGGATTCCATTGATTTTTTTCAAGTAGGATTTCTTCACTGTGCAGCGTGGCCAGGAGTTACCATCTCATCTACTAAGTGAATGCTTCTATCACAGAAATAAAAATAGATTTGCCTACTGAGAAAGTGATCATAAATGAAACTTCCCATGCAACAACGACTAGATCATTCAAGCTGCATTGATCCCATATAAAACTGCCTGAAAAAAGTTGTACTGATGAAATTGCATTCAAATTTCTACACTTCAGTAAGCATAATTAACCCCAGTAAGATGAGCTAGAGTAATACAATTTAGTTCCTCAGTTCATCCTTTGGAGGAGGGAAGCAGTCACAGTGTCATTGTATTCTGCTTTTCACTTCTCTTGGATTTTTGGATTGGTTTGGAACGTGTCTTTTTTGTTTTGTTTGTTTTTGTTAAATAATTTGAAGGAACTGAGTACTTGAATTAAGCAGTAGAAATATTTTACAGAAGAAATTGTTGCTTTGTCAGTAGATAAAGTACAGTTTTTGTACTTTTTGTACTTTAGCTTTTTGTACTTTAAAAGTACATGCCTTTGATTATTTGGCATCTGAGAAGTTGTGAATGTCCTTACTGTTTCTAAATATACATTCTTCTATTAATGCAAAGCAGTATGTACAGGACTGTGATTGGCATATTCAAATATTTTTTAATGTATTAAATATTTATTGCTCTTGATTAGTCATTGCAGAACAATTAGAACTACAGCATGTTCAGGATATTCTGTTTTAATATGTTGTGGAAGAAAACCCAACCAACCAACTACAGGGTTCTACAATAAGTGTAATAATACAGGAAAAAAAATGCAATTTCTTAGTATTTTTCACCTGTGCTGACTGATGCTTTATGCCTGGAAAACAGGAGTCTGCCTTTTTGTTTTGTTTCGTGTTTGGTTTTTTTCAGTATCTTCCTTTTGAATAAAATTTTTAATAAAAACCTTCTTTGTCTATTACTTAAACTACTTAAATGGGAGTGGCTCCTGCAGGAAAGGGGCTGCCTTCACTTCTACTTGAGACCCTAAAAGTTTCAGTTCAGGTCTTATCAACATTTGTGTATTCCTTGTGGTGCTTCCATCCATAGCACTTCAAGGTACTTGTTTGTTCCCAGAAGGGGTGAGAAATGGCCTCTTGATCTCTTATGTATTTATTCCCAATATCATAGTGCTCACTGATTCTGGTTTGTCCTGTAAGGTGGTTCAGAAGTGCTTTCCTTTCTTGTTAATGTCTTCAGCTGATCCCATCTGGGGTACATGGAGAGCCTCTTTTCCTGCTGTACAAGTTAGGCACTAGATCTCAAACTAGAAAGGTTGCCTCTATTTGTATTTATGCAGGATTTAATCTTATAGCTTTTCAGCACAGTTATTGATTGTTAATTAAAGAAAATCATAAAAGATAAAAAGCAGATGGAGGAAATTTTTTGCAACAATTGAGAGAATACTCCTTGGCTGACACACAAATACTGATATCGAGATGAATCCATATAGCAAAATATGCTCTGTATCTTACTTAGATATATCTGAAATAGGAATTGCAGTCATCCAGTATTTAATAAAATTCTGAATAGAAATGTAACACTAATACAGGAAAAATGAACCTTTGCATAACCCCTTATACTATTTAACAGGGAATATTTGCAATATTAGAATGTACCTTTTGCTTTGTTTCTCCTTATATGCCTGAATTATAAATAAGACCTCTGCCTGCCCATTCACCAGCAGTTTTGTGGATCTTCATTTTCTGCTGATGACAGAAAATGCCCAGTGATTTCTCTGCTTTAAGTTAGTGCTCCTTTTGGAAAGATTTGACAGTACTATTCTTTTACAGCAAGGTACAGGAGATGACATGGCTGCATTTTTCACAGATCTATAAATATTACATCCAGGAAGGGCCATTTTAGTAACCTGCTCTGTCTTATGTGTTGCAGGCCATAAATTTAATCTGACTTACTCCTTCATTTTAGACCAATAATTTCTGACTGAACTAGAACGTACTTTTTCTCTTTTCTTGAAATTTGTCAGTCTTGATATAAAGTCTCTGCAGTGGTAAATATAAATGTTACCATTGTGAACTCTAGCTGAATTATATTTCCCATTATTTAATAACAGTGGTAATATTCCAAGGGAATACAGATTTCCCTTTGTTTCACGTTTTGGTTGCCCTGTGTTGACTTCAGCCTTTTGGCTCTTGTTTCTGCTGTGTAACTGCTAGATCTAGCAGTGCCACATCACATATCTCTCTGATAGGCTGTTACTGGCTGATTGCTTTGAGTGACTAAACTGTCAGTGATGCTTCTGAATGTCTCCAACTCTGCTGTGCAGCATCCTGACTTCTTTCTATAATTTGGATGATTTGTTTTACAGTAGTCAGAGAAGGGAAACGTTCTTTTGGCATGTGCCTCTTTTTCTTTTTGGGCTTTGATTGTAACCCTGCCAACTAAAAAGATACTGTAGTGTTTATGAAAGCTGACGTGCATTTTAAAATGACAGTATACAACATGAGCTGCTCCCCTGTGCATTCTGTTTATAAAGCTGGAGTCTAGGTGTCATAAACCTGTGGTGCTTAAGCAAGCCACACAAATTGTTCTGCCTTTCCCTCATCCCTGAAGCTTAATCAGCAATGAGCAGGGACTGGAGTGCAGCATGTAGGCATCATTCTGGTTCTTCCATTTCTGTGACTGAAGACATGTTGGCTCACCTGGATTTTGGTTATTTGACAGGGTCACTGTTAGTCCCAGAAGGAAACTATGACCAAGAATACCTAGCTTTATGTGATAAAGAATATTGCCCTTGATTTGGTAGGGGCTATTTCTTATCTATGTGTTATTTATGGGATTTGAGATCTGACAACATGTGGAAAGAAAAATGATACAGAAGAGTTCTTTATATGACTCAAGAAACTTAAAGTAATACCCCTCTGTCTTGCTGTGTATTTATTTTAACTAGAAGAGCCCACTTTCCACTACCATTATTACAAAGCAATGTCACACTCTTATTTATTCTTTACTTTTTTTTTTTTTCAGCAAAATGCAATAGCTGCTTCAAAGGCTATCTACTCTTCTGAAAGAAACTATTTATCAAAAAACTATCAGCCTGGGTGAAAAGGGAAATTGTTTGCACTTCTCTAGTGCCAAAGGGCTGATCCAATAAAAACAACTCCTGTAAGTCACCTCCATTGCATTGTACAGTGACTAAGAAGGCAATGATCATGACTGCAAATGAACACGTGATATTTCACACTTCTTCCAGCAAAATGTTCTGTGTCTTGCTATGTAAGACTTTGCCTCTGTGTATAAGCCAAATGACAGCACTAAAATGATTTTAATTGGAATTTTATGCATCAGTGCTTTATTTCTTTTTTTTTTTTATTTATAAAAAAAGAGCCCAAACAACTTCAATCTAGCACGCACTCAAGCATGGGATCTACTCCTGTTATCTGCTTTGCTAAAGTTCTGCTAGGGCTGAAGCATCAATATTAGCTTGATTTCAAACTCATTGGTGTGTCACTTAGCCTGCTAAGTTAGTGGTTGTTATTATGTTCTGCATTGTCCAAACAATGTAATTAATATGTAAAGAAGCCAGAAGTAACCCTGGAAAAACCCATTTCTCATATATAGAGACATGAATGCATATTTTTAGGTAAAGTTAATATTTCTCAACAAAAAAGAAAAGTTTTGAACTTAAACTGTGTGTGTCTTTTGGTTTGTTCAAGCAAAAATATTCTGTGGCCAGACACTGATTGACATGAGAGCACCTGGCAGGACCCTGGTTAGCCCTTTCCCATGGCCATCCCGGCAGCTTCTCCAGAGTGCAGCAAGAGGTCTGGGAATCAGCAGTTAGGTCTCAGAATTAATTGCTTTGCTTATGAGCTACGCTAACATTTCTACAGTCCTTACCCAGAACCATTGCTTTGTGGGAGTGTGGTACTGCAGCATCCAGACCAGGTCAATGTATTGGGTTTTATTAGGGACGTTTTCTCTCAACTGACTGAAGTACATGATTGGTTTTGTTTTAATTTAATTTTCTCCCAGTCTGTTGCTCACGTTACCAGCTGTTTATCTGCTTTTCTTCTTTTTATCCAGAAATATAAAATATGTTACTGCTTCTATGCCTTGACAGTGTTTCTTAAGTACAATTATTTGGACAGCTCCCCACACTAGGGAGCTTGGACCCATCTCATCAAAAGAAAAGTATGAGTAAAGATCTTAATTCAAACTGCTAGTGATTTGAAGAGTGGCTTACAGTGAGCATAACAAACTGTTGCTAGTTCTTGCAGGACAGGGGAAGGAACTTGTATTAAAACCCAGGAATTTGCATGGACCTTGACTCATAAATTATTCATTCTTCTACCCTTGTTTTTATTTCTTTCCCATGTGTTTATGGTTTTAGGTTTGGAATTAGAGGGCTCTCTTAACAAGTATGCAATTAATGTTTGATATGAGATTAAATGTAAATATTTTGCAGTAGATGGGGTAGTGAAGATTTCTATAATTGATGCAGCTTCAAAGATAGTAGGATAGCAGGTACTGAATTCCTGTTTAGATATATTCCTGGTGAGAAAATTTAGCTGTCACTTGGTCAGCTTGCTCAGCATTGCCCCTGGACTTAGATCCAGTCTATTGATTTATTAAAAAAACTGAAGCAAAACAGAAAAAAACCCCAACTGCTTCTTTCTTCTTAGTCAATGATACCTGTTCTTAACAACTATCTTTCCACACTATAGTGAAATAAATGAGCATTTCTGACTGTGTTTATATTTGTTGTCATTGCTGTAACATTTTAAAAACAGGGGTGGTCAGTTTTCCCAGTGGTGTAAGGCCACCAGAGATGTCTGTTAAGGCCTAAACTACAGAAAATGATCATAAAGGATGTAAAAGATGGGGTAAATAGTAAAGTTACAGTGTGCTGAAGATACTTAACTCTTTCAGAAAGTCTTGGTGGTAATAGGTTATTGAATTTCATCTGCTGTTTTATCACTCTGTATAGATTAATGTGGAATAATATATATGAACGCAGGAAAAAGTTATATTTCTACATTAAATTAACTTCTATATGTATCGAATCTTGAACTATCAGTTATCATTCAGAAAAAAAATAATTATAGCTGCTAGTTCTGTTTAAAATGTCAGCGTAGTAGTTTTTGAAAGAGCAAGTAAAATGTTAGGATGGGAACAGAGAACAAAGTGGAAATTATTATTATGCTACTGTACAGTTTCATGGTTCACTTTCATCTTCAATATGATAAGCTGGTCTCTGTGTTGCATCTCAAAAAGGGTGCAGGAGAATAGAACAGATGTATTAAATACCAGTAGTGGGGATGATCAAATGTAGTTACTTCATATGAGAAACAACTAATCTGAGGAAGGATTTATCAGGTTGGAAAAAGGGCAGTGGGGAGAAGGGAGAGAAACAACACAGGTCGTAACATTTTGCATGGGATAAAGCCTGTGGACAGGGTCCTGTTGATCATCTCATCCAATGGCAGACTTAGAGATGTCAGATGAAGCTGCCAAGAGGTAGGATCAGGACAAAAATTGTTGGGGTGTTTCTTCATAGATGTGTGGAAAAGTGTTCCTGCAGTTTTCTGTGAATTGACATTGGTAAACTCCTGGAAGAAATATTAACCCAAAATCAGCACAAAGGCAGAGTGCCTGGCTGAGAATGTCCTTGACCTGCAAGTTGCTGAAGGTGTTGTAACCCTGAGGGGAGTGTCTTTGGGGATTTACGTTCTTTCCTGGGTATTCACTGTAGGCGACTGTCAGAGACAGTATTGGGCTACACCAGCATTTTGGTCTGACCTTCTATAGCTGATTTTATGCATTTTATTTAGTTCCTGCATAATCCAATGTTGTTCTGCTTCCTCGCGTCTCCTTGCTGACCAGGAATAAGAGAGGCTGGCACATATGCTTAATTCTATTTATCATTTGTGTCTCAATTTCTCTTGATCTAGAACAACTTTCCAACTGCTGTTGTGGTCTAATTTTGGAAGTAAGATGTAAGGCAATGGCAAAAGAAACAAGCAAACAAAATAAAAATACTTTTAAACAAAAAAACCCCTTTACATCCACTTGGATCCGTTTTGTGTGAAGGATGATTTAAATTATATGTAGCATTTGCTTGCTTCTGAACTAGAAAAATTAGAAGCCTTGTGATTATGTAGGGGAAGAAAGTAAATCAATAATACATAATAATAATAATTACAGTTTTTATGACCAAAAATAATCTGACAAGAAAAATG
>NW_009954309.1:112987-166200 GCF_000747805.2 Chaetura pelagica
CTTTCCCTCACTCCCAATTTTCTTTCCATCCAGAAAGAATGTATTGGCATGTTGATTGCATGTATTCTCTTGTGTTGTCTCTGGTTTCTTATAGAGCTGTTTTTTCTTTTGTAGGTTAACAGAACCTTCTGGATATTTAACAGATGGGCCAATAAATTATAAATATAAAACTAAATGTACATGGTTAATTGAAGGATAGTAAGTATTTTCATAGCTTAAATTTTCTGATAGTTTTGTACTGTATATTCTAGACGTCTAAAGATTGCCTCAAGTAACAACTGCATCTGGACACAATAGAAACAGTTTTGGGATTTTTGTTTGGTTTGTTTTTGTTTATATAGTTTAATCGGTTTTAAAAAAGAAGAAAAGTTGAAGTATGATTTTCAGGACTGCTTAGAGTTGGCCAAATTCCATTCCCATTGAAATTGCTGGCAAAAGTTAGGCTGATGTTGGAATTTGGTCAGTGCTGCAAGTTCTCAAAACCCTATGATGAATTTGTTGCCTGTTTCAGTACCTTTACATACGTTCCAAATGTTACAGAATTGTATTATTTAACTCATCTTACTCTCCAGTGATAAATCAGGAATGGCTTCAAGGACATAATGTTTCCAGTCTGATGATGATAATTCAGTTATGTGTTGCTCTAAAGTTAATATTATAAATTTATGTCAAAGTATTTTCTTTTGCATTCTAGTTTTCCTCATGTACTTAATTTAAAAATCATATTCTGGCCACAGTTTATGTAGCCTAGATGTCTCATGTCTGTTGCTAATTTTTCAATTTATGCAGCACAGAAACACTCAGACATGCACAAAGAAATAATAAGACATACACTGGAAGGGTAACTGTTAAGGGCACAAATTCATTAAATTTCAGTGGGATTTTTCCCCCTAGGCTGTGGGTTAGGATTTTGCTGAAAAATTGAGATAGGTCCAAGCTCCACTAGTGTTCTAGAAGAAAATTGCCCCCTTCTCTCTTGCCACATTATCATAATATCTCCTACTTTAGATGTCTGCTCTGTTACTGCAATTCAGCAGTGATTTGTCTGATCTCATTTTGGTCTGCTTATATGCAGATAGTGATTAAACACAACAGCAATGAAGTTATGGGTATTTTTTTTTTTTTTTAAACCATTTCAGTAGAAGCTGCAATATCTAGGGGATTAGGCTGTAGCTGAGTATCTTTCTGACACAGCCAGACTTTTCTTTTCACCCAAGCTAGCTCAGGAGTATTTGCACCACACTAAGCTGAAGTGGAAACATGCCTCAGGACTGTACACAGCTCTGCTTTGAAGCTGGTCTTCCCTCTGTGCCTCCTCTTTGCCGGGAGATGGTGGGGTGGGTAGCTGGAAGAAACAATATGCTGCACAGTATGGGGAAAAGTAATGCAATCCAGTAACACAGCAAAATGTCAACACACAGGGAAATCACAAATGTATAAAATACTCTTGAAAGTGAACAAAGAGAATGCTCTCCAAGTGATATCTCATGAAAAAGGCATGCATATGTCTTCCAAACTGACAAGCTAGGCTTGGGTCTGTCAGCAGGGGGGGAAAAACTAAAATGAAAAAAAATCATCAGTATGTTGTTCAGAGTATGTTTAGGAGTCTGCTCATTTTGTCACATGAGAAAATTCCCCTTTCAGGAATCTTGCAGTCCCCACCTGGATCTCTACCAAAAAGTGGTGAAATCTGACTCCCAGGTGTCAGACTGGGGGAGGGGAGTCAGGGGAAGAGATAAAAAATAATCTTGCCTTATTTTGCATTTTATGTTTTAAGATTTTTAGTTTCAGTCACTAGTGCAATGCTGGAATGATAAATTGTAGGTGGTTTTAATCTTGAAAGACTCTTTAAACCTCATAGCCCTGACATTGTAGAGTAAAATGGATCAAAATTGGATATTTTAATTGCTCCAAATTTGTGGGTTTGAATACTGATAAAACCTTGTGAAATGAGGTTTCCTGTTAACTTTAGGGATTATTAGACTTGTACTGAAGATGTTAAAGTATTCTAAGATGAAATAGAATATTCTGCTTGTTATTTAACTCCTTGAAATGTTTAGTTAGTACAAAATATGTTTTAATAGGGTTTTTCTGACTTGATCAATTTTGTGTACGTTCTTTATCTTATGAGCTCAGTAATGTTTTACATCAGTGTTTGCCTTTTTTTTTTTTTTCAGCCCAAATGCAATACTAAGATTAAGGTTTAATCACTTTGCCACAGAATGTAGTTGGGACCATATGTATGTATATGATGGAGATTCAATATATGCACCTTTAATAGCTGTATTTAGGTGAGTGTATTTATTAGCCTTTTAGTGCAAGTAGTCATGTCTGGATGCTTCTAGTTTGTGGGGGAACAATTTTATTGGAGGCTTGAATTTGTTAAATAGCTGGGTTTCTTTTGTTGATATCATGGGAGCTTGTATATAAAGTTATATTGGAATAAATTGCAAAATACTACTTTTTTTGGTTAGGTGATCTTAGCATAAATCCTTTAGGTGGCTTGTCCTTATTGATGACACTGCATGGAGTGTAAATGCTCACAGACAGGCAATCAGACCTGTATTTTCCAGTAGGCTGGAATAGTGACCCCTGAGTTTTAATGTACATTAAATATGGCACTGGACAGTAATGTTACTGTGATCCTCCTAAGGGAGAATGGCCACCTGTGACCCAGACAATGTTGCCCTACGTGTAGGCTGTAATTAATGGCTCCTAAACACTTCCTAAGTTTCTGTAAGCAGAATGAAGAGACTTGTTTGAGACATTTGATACAAAGGCTATTTAAATACCAGTTTTGTAACACGTTTCCTTCGATTGCTAGACTGGGCATCATTGTGACTATGTCATAGTGTTTAAAATTTACAAATTCTCATCTTGGAGGAGAGCTCAAATTTGCTACCAACTAAAATGGTGGAATTTCTCTCCTTGTTGTTAGTAGCTTATGAGAATTGCTACATAGCTAAAGATTTTTTTCAGGTTAATACAATAATAGACAAGGAGCATTAAAATCAATGCATTGACACTTACATGTACCCTCAGAGTAATCTGATGTGAAACTTCACATCACTGTGTGAGACACAAAAGGAAATGGTGTGGTTTTGGGTTTGTTTGTTGTTTTTTAGTTGTTTTTGTGTTTTGTTTTTTTTTTCCTGGAGAACCCTAGCTTACCTTGCAGAGGCACAGACAAGTTTCATACACAGTTTACTGTTTGTTTTCAAATGAGATTTGAGTTATCTGATTTATATAATTAATAACCAGACTAGCTAACTTTAATTCTTTCCTTTTCTTTTTTATTTCCTCTCTCAATGACTGATTAAAACTATTCTAATTTTCTTTTCCAGTGGTCTAATAGTCCCTGAAGTGCGTGGAAATGAAACTGTTCCTGAAGTAGTTACTACATCTGGCTATGCATTACTACACTTTTTTAGTGATGCTGCTTATAACCTAACTGGATTTAACATTTTTTATTCGTAAGTATTTCTTTTATTAAATAATGCCTTTCTTAATTAGCCCATTATTCCTTTCAGGAGGATGTCAAACCCAGGGGAAGTGTTTATCTATTGATTTTATACATAGTCTAAGAGTTATTCTTAATGGTATGTTTCTAAGACCAGGGAGCTGGAGTTGTACTGAGTTGTCATTAAGGTACTAGTTTAAAAAAAATAAAGAAAAACCAAAATGGGATAAAGTGTATTGTACTGAGGGAAGCCACATGGCCATTCCATCAGTATGTTTTTCCTGTGCCATATGGAATTTAAATGTATTGCTTCAGTGTTTATTTATCCAGCAAGTGTAGTTGTCACATGGAATAGAAAGGAGATCAGATCTACTCTCATATCAATTTCCTTTGCTTGAATTAAGATTGTCTGTTGCATGAGTATTTTTTTTTCTTACTGAATGTATTTATTTTATTTTATTTTTGGGGGGTCCAGCTACAAGGGTTTTATTTAATTTCTTCTCTATGTTTTGAGTACTTTCCCCCTCCAATTGTCCATCTCAGTCTGCATTCTGCCTTATTAGTTCTTCTCTGGACTGTCTGCATTTTAATTTCTCTGATGATGAAGTCTAGCCTGGTATAACTATACCTGTTTTCCTCCAAACTGCTTTTCTGTGTCAGCAGTCTTAACAATGCAGCCTTTTCCTTCTTAGCTGCACCAGCTGTTGATTGCAACTTCTGTCTCAATTAGGACATGCTTGTGACACATCATGCAGAGTCTCTTTATACTGGATGCTTTAGCTCAAGAGGGGATTGCGTGGTCCTGTTGGAGGTGTTCCTTCGTGTGATAGTCTTCCCATGACTGAAGATATTCTTGTTCCTTTATTTCAATTTCTTCAGACTCTGAAATGCCAATTTTTTGGGGGATGTGTTAGCTAGCACTGCTCTTCAAATGTGGAAGTACACAAGATGATTTTATAATATTCTTTATTAATTTAACATTCCTGTCTGTGCTTCTGACCATAGCTTTACTTTTGACAGAGTTCTTTGTTAAGTTGTCTATGGAAAGTTGATTTCTGTAATTTTCAGTAGTTTACTTGCCTTTTATCAGATAATAGCTAGTCAGATTTTGGGAGCCTCACTGAATATTAGAAATGTCAGTCTAGAAGACTGGGTATTTTTAAGTTTTGTCAGTTGACATCAGTAAAATGTGATCACCTGGCAGACTTCTCTACAGTTATTAGATATATTTTTTTAGTTATCCCTGAAGCTTTTATTGAACTTTTTGTTTGTTTTGTTCTTCTTGGAGTCAAATGGCAATATGACATGGCATTCTTAAGAAATGAGTATGTGCTCTGCATTCTTTTATGACTTTGGTAATGTGGTTTGTGCTACATACCATTACCTAATTTTTTGGAAGATTTTAAATTGATGAAAAAAACCTGCTAGTTTTTAACTCCCAAAATTTTGTGTACTCTGTTCTTCTTTTTCTTCTATTCCAATAGATACTTTAAATTGTATTATTTTATTAACGACCCAACAGTAACTCTTTTTATGGTAAAAGAAGTAGCTATGACTGCTTTGTATGCCTGCTTTAATTATTTTTCTGTCACTGATCTGTTGCCCTCTCTTTTACTGTCTCTCTCTTTGTTCGGAAACGCCAAAGCAGTTTTTGACTTCATCTTTGACTTCATCTTGATGGACCACTCGAGTTCCTTTATTTTGGGGAAGACAACAGTTACTCTAGAACTCTAGGAGTAAATTTAGTGTTCCTTGCAGTCAGGCAATTCACTTCCAACTCTGCAGATCCAGTCTTTCTCATTCTGTTTGAATCTTTAATGGATCCATTGGAGTGGGAATATATCTACTTTTAGACTTACTGCAGTTGCTGGCAAGATGTAACCATTGACTTTCCTGCAGAGTACCAACCCTATGAAGTTAGGTGGAGAGGTTCCTTAGAGCTGTGGTATGCACTGGTTAATGCCATCAATACTTTAATGCCATGTGTGTTACTTGGCAAAACCTGCAGTTCAGACATGGAGTTTTCTTTTTCAGTGGTGTAAGGAATCAGTCCTCTGAAGTGTGAGTCTTTAGAAAATGAAAACATGTTTCCTGACAGTCCTACTACAGCCACACAGCCTTGAACAATTTCTCACTAGCTTTTTCAGTTCTTTCTTCCTTCAGTAAGAAAAAGGAAGGCTGTGAACAGTATCCGGCTCTCACATCTACAAGGAGCAGTCTGTGTTACCATCAGGGGTTTGTAGTAATAGTTTATTTTGAGTTTCAACCCAACTCTTTGCTGCGAGTTGTCAAAAGCTATTTTAAAAAAACCTGTTTCCAAAAACTTTTGGACTTCATCAAGTGTGTACTGTCTGAGATTCATATTCTGTGCATGGAATCTCTTGGACTCACATACTTCAGTGTCCCCTCATCCCTTCTCATCTCCAAGGAATTGCCTGCACTTCAAGAACTGACTTGTATGATTTTGCAGAGTCCAGTTGCCTGTGATCTCAGTGTTTAGTAGGGTGTATCACAGAAATCTCAGAGCAGTTACAGATTTTTTCCAGGCTAATCTTCCCTCTTGTTGCATCTCTGACTGCAGAGTTAAGGAGGCAGTTAAGGTGGATTATTATTAAGGATTCAAAGCAGGAAGTGCTGCTTTGCTTTTTTTTTTTTTTTTTGTAGTTTCAGAATATTAACTAGCTTGTATTTTTCCTCACTCAGTTTTTCCAGTTTTATTCTTTTTGGATTTTAGGCTTTGTTTTATAGTAGGGACCAAAGCCCCTCAGGAAAATCTTTTAACTGTGTATGCCTGTGGTGGGGAGTTTGAGTTACTGCTCACAGTCACTTGCAGTGTGCATGTTCCTGGAGATAACAAGCATTTGAAGGGACTGACTAGAGAGTGCTTATACTGGAACATGGGAAAAATTAGATGGTGGTCTGTCCAGTCAGTACATGTTCTTCTGCTTTATGTCAGAACTTCTTAAAGTACAAGATGTATGTGATCCTCTCTGCATCACAGACTTTATATGTTGAACACCCTTTCAGCTCACTTGCCTGTAAAATCGTTATTAAACTTATGTTTTATCAGTACATTGAATTTTTTCAAGAAACAACAACAAAAAAAGTACTTTAAAAATTACTGTTGGGTTATTGGGAGATAAAACCACTGTCATCAACTCTTGGCTTGTCATTTCCTTTGTTTTAACTTTGGTTTTCTTTTCAGGATTAATTCCTGTCCTAATAACTGCTCAGAACATGGGAAGTGTACAACCAGTGTGTCAGCACCAAGCCGGGTATACTGTGAGTGTGACAAGTACTGGAAAGGAGAAGCCTGTGATATTCCATATTGCAAAGCCAACTGTGGCAGCCCAGACCATGGGTACTGTGATTTGACAGGGGAGAAGCTGTGTGTTTGCAATGACAGCTGGCAAGGTAAGGTTGTGTTACTTGGAATCTAGTTAAGTTTTGACAAATAACTGCTTGTAGTGCATCCTATCTAGTCTGTATATTAGGATACTTCAAAAAACAATATATATGAAAAATAAATTTCTGGAGTAAATTTTCATGTGAACCTAGATGTATGTACTTCAATGCCATAAAACACTCACAGCTTTGGTTATTTTCTGTCTGAAGATCCTGCAGAAATATCTGTTTGGTTTTTCATTGTGTATTACTGGTATGGCCTCTCAAGGAAAAAGGAAGGTAAGCTTTTTGGGTACAATGGTACAGGAATGTCTGTGTGGACACATCCTGTGGAGTAATGGATGCACTATAAGCTTGTGCTGTGGTTACTCCCACTACCTTCTCATTAAAGATCAATTATTTGAGATCCTGAATGTTTAATTCACTTGCTATAATTATGCTAGAGGTTTGTCCATTTTTTAATCCCTTACCACTCCTATTAGAAGACTCAGTTGGATTAGCTTGCAATGCATTGAAATGGCCATTCTTAAATATTAAAAAACCTCCAGATTACTCAGCTGCTACACCCTCTTCTTCTTACATCTTGCCTCTACTCTTTTATTACTGTTTCTTTTTGCATGGTAAAGGGATTACATTTTTACTCTTATTAATTGTCACACCTATTAGACCAAAGACACCATAAGATTTAATACATTTGTCTTCTTAATAATTAATGAAGTTGTTCATTAAAAGGCAGTCAGTGCACCCACAGAGAGGAAGTAGATTAGTAATATGACCATTCAATGGAAACAGTGCAGAATTGTTACCAAGTCCTTAAAACCTTCCATGGTTGTGGTGCATAAAAAAAGTTCTCGACAGCTTAAACTCTGTAAGGAGCTGGTGAATAGAACCTGCAGAAAGAATATCACTCCTTGCTTTGTGCATTAACTCTTTGCAATTTCAGATCATTGTGTACAAAATGGGGAGAAGTCACAAGTCTTTGGAAACACTTTTTAGGCTAGATCTTCATTTATGATGCTGGAATCTTCATTACGAGTTTTAAAATTAAATTCAAATTCTGACTTTCCCAGTTACTACCTTCTTTTCATCTAACCTTCCTGTGCATACTGTCTTCCTATTCTTTCATAGAGTGAGTAGGGTTATATAGAGATTTGCTTGAGTTTTCACCAAACCTGCATAGATTTCAATCAATTTATCTCTTTTTAAATTCTCTGACAGGTGAACTGCCTTGGACACATGATTGATTTTCCTTATTAAATACAAAAACTAACAAACTTTCCTTGAGTTCTCTGGGAGGCTACTTGCTTTTCTGTTCTAGTTTTTTCTTTAATTACTTGCATCTGTATACTGTGTGGTTTCTAAACTGAGAGTATTTTCTGTGTAGGTTATTTACAATGCTGGAATCATAAATGTTTCTACTTCTCTTGCTGTTTGCCAAGTTTTTCTTGTGTTTGGTAATTCAATCCAAGTGGCTAAAGTGTGCTCTTGATTTCTATGTTTTTGAAGATAATTTTAGCTTTTTTTCCCCACATTTTAGATTTTTTTTTTTGAGTATGTGTAGTCCCTATATTAAAAGAAATATTCAATGGACTGCATTGAGATGTAGAATAAATATAATCCATGGCTCAGAACATAAAGCAATTTCACAACACATGAGGTTGCTTTCTTTTCCAATGGTGACATCTTGTGGATGGTGTGAAAGGAGCACCTCTGGAAGAATTTTCACTTTTGAACCAAGAATTCTGAGCAACGAGAACACTCTAATCTTTGGGATAGAATAATTGATTTGAGTAAAAAATAGAGTTCCCGTCATTATTAGATAAATTATGTGGAAGATGTTGCTAACTACTATGAATGTGCTGCATGCTTTTAAAGAGTAATATTTTAGGTCTTGTTGATAGAGATGTTTGATTTCTTCAAGGAGCTTGATTTAATGCCATGTTAAGGGAATAACTAGCTTGCCATGTATCAAATAGGCTAAAAACTGTTTTAAAGAAGGAATTTAAAATATAGCTACCTGTAAAATATGCAGTAGCTATGTGATTGATTGGAGAATTTTCCACTGACTATTTTTTGTCTGATGTTTAAACATTTTTATAAAAGTTCTTGATTATTACTTATAAATTCCTCTGATAAACAGTTTAAATAAGATAATTAGACTCACTGGTGTTAAATAAAGAAGATGTTTTCATTTAAAAAAAGCTATAAATGTAATAATTTAGAAAATTGTCTTAATATCACTTCATGTAAAACCATCTAGGAACAAAGACTGCAGAATACGTTGTCAAACAAAAGCCTTTCTCAGAGATTGCTAAAAGACTTGCAAATAGCTGTAGGTAATAATTTTCACTTGAGCAATTTCGAGTAGAGCAAGTGGCCCTTTCTCAGAGACAGACATTTGGGAAGTAATGGTGGGTTATAGTGCCCAGTTTGGGGATTGGCACTTTAGGGAGGAGTGTAAATACCAGGGAGAACTCAAGGCATGCCACAAAACTGATATGCTTAGTAGGAAGCAATCCTGTCATGGGAAGATTAAGGAGTTAGTGGTGACTCTAACACTTAGTGGGAATCCTCCCCTAGACCTGCACAGGCATAATCCCTCCTTTGTCCAGTGTGAGGTGGGGATGCTCTTGGTGCTGGTAACTTTTGCACTTGGTGCAGGAGGGAAAAAAAGTCTATTGAATTCAAGATAAACTTTATTGGTGCTTTGATCACTGAACATCAGTTCTGCAAGCAAAAAGGGGATCTTATATGAAGGAATTACAGGGTGTGCTTACATTAGTCTTGAAGAGGTTCCATGGGTACCTCTGAAGCAAATCTGATCCTTCACGTGTACGGTGTTTTGGCTTGTGTTATGAGGTGGCTTGTAAAGACAAGAACTGCATTCCTTTCAGATGAAACTATACTAGAAGATGAGTTGCAGAGATGCACATAATGCACACCAGCCACAGATGGGCATTCAGGCCTAGGGATCAGATCTCGCCCAAAGTTAAAACACCAAAAAAAATCCTGGAACGTGTGTAGTCTCTTGCTACAGATCTGCTGCTAGCAGATGGAGGGAGAGATGCAGCAGGAAGACCAGATTCTGGAATTAAACTAATTAACTTTGAAGTAAGTCTATTAGCAATTCAGGCAGCTTGACTTTTATGACATCTCTCTAGGGAAAAACGAGCCTGTTATGTAAGGAGAAAAGTAAACAATCAAAGGGTGAAAGGAATGCTATGAATACTGCACTGTAAAATTCAGTATTTGGCCTTATTCATTAAGGCATTTATTCTAACAGCATCTTGAGTATGGTCAGAATTACTGTGTCAATGTGTGTCTATTGCAGATTATCCTGAAAGGACTAACTAGAGTTGAGTTCATTCTGATCACTTTGCTGGAAGGCTTTAACGTCATCCTCTCTTGTTCACCATTCCTTATTCCTCAGTTCTGAGATTTGGCAAAGCTGTGCTTGTGTGGTGGTGATTTGTTGAAACTGATAGAGAAGGTATGAGGTGTGAGCTCAGGTAATGGCAGTTAAAATGTAGCTCTGGAAAGAGCATGTGCCAAATGTTGAGAGAGCTAAGATTTTGTCCAGTTGTACCAGGATGTCCTTGAGCAGAAAGCATACAATTAAGTAATTTCAGAGAAGAGGACCTATGATGTAACATTTAGTTTAGATAAACCTGGTTTTGGAAGGAAAAAATAAAACAGAAGCAGATACCTTATAACTCTTCAGCCCTGTGATAATCCCCTCTGCCTAGTTTTTACTTCTCAGGTTTTCTCCTGGCTAAGTATCAATTCAGTCAGAAGAAACTGCAGTTTTACAGTCTGTGCGATGCCCTGTTAAATACATGGACATTAATACTATATATGCATATAGGAACACAAACCCAGGCAATCCTTTCCTTCTCCAACTTTCAGTTCACACCATGTCTGTGTTCCATATTTGTGAATTTCATTGTGTGTCACAGAAATGACGGTTATTTAAAGAAATTTTGCATATACAGAATTCATAGGAATTGACGTAATGTGAATGGTTATTTCATAAATACCAGCAACGTGTTCTTCAGTTTTATGTTCAGATTAAATTTAATAATCTTTCAAGCATCCTTGGAGGATTCTGTGCAATTTGTAAACAAAATATAGCTATCATAGTAAGAATTTAGTGTCTGAAAATTCTGCATGAGTAATTATCCTTTTTGCAAAAGAAAGAACATCACAGTAAAATGAAGAGTGAACTTCAGTTTTAAATACCTTTGTGGTGTCATCTGACAATTAGTAAAAGCAGGTGAAGTAGAATTTATTGGATTTATTTCAGTAACTGGTTGGCTGCATTAAAATAATGTCCCTCATGTGCAATTAAGCTGAGATTTAGGGAAGGAGTACCTTATTTTTGTGAGTTTTAACAAAAAATGTGATCCATTTTAAATCTGTGATCTTCTACATTTTTATTTGAAATGCATGCACATAAATATAGCAAGGTAGAATGTGCAAACACTTGATTAAACTAAAGAACAGATGCAATACTTTATCCTGAACACAAGAATAGGGGATAGATGGTGTTGATCTACCTGATAAGGAAAGATACTAAATTTACCTCTTTATCTGTAACACCTTTGGTCAAGAATAGGAAGAAAGTGATTCAGGCAGCTCAAAACTTACTTAGCTTGATTTCAGAGGTATGTGAAGATCTACACCATAATTTGAGGAAAGAAAGAATGAAGCATATGGCACGACTAAATAGCTGAAATGTGGATTTATCAATGTAGTTCATGCTAAAATAATTTGTAAGAAAAGTGACAAGAAAATACAGTATATTTTTCTGAACCTCAGCATTTGATGACAGGAAATCATTGAAAATGAGGAAGTCAGGGAATGCATAAGAGAACAGTAAGGGGAACACAGTTTGTTAGCTGTGAAAGGTGAGTGGGTGTGCTGAACAACTTGGGGTGGAAATACATCAGTACCATTTAAGGACTGACCTTGGGACTGATCTTGTGACATAATTTTTATAATTATAAGACTACTAATGAAATCTGGTAATACAAAGGTGGGAGCTGCTTTAAATATGACCAGAATATCCTACAAAAAAGGGGTAGGGTAGTATGTGGGATGTAATTACTTCAGCATAAGTTGTATATTCATACATTTGGGGACTAAGTATTAAGAATTTGGTTTATAATCTTAAAGCGTGGAAGGACACATGGGAGAAAACATGCTTGTCTATCTCAATTAAAATAAGAATCCACATTCTTAATTTCATGGACTCTAAGAACTAAGGGCTGCAAAATGTCAAGTGAATTAGTAGGATGATCAGTCACAGAATCTACAGTTAAATCATTAAAAACATTAGTACTGTATTTCATGTTTGTTACTACAGTTTCAGGAACACAAGTTGAAACAGGCTCAGAAGGAGAATCATTAGGATGATCAGGGTTCTGGAAGATTTTGGCAGAGTGTGATTTGTTTAAACTGGTAAAATGGAACCTGGGAGGGAGTAGTGTTGCTGTTTGTGAACGTGTGGGGTGTATAGACTTGAAAGACAGACCAGCGCTGCATGTCCAGGGGTATCCACACTAGTAGAAGAAAAACTGGGGTAAACTGGCCATCATTACATCTAGTTTGAAAATTGGAAGGAGGCTTTTGACTATTCGAGTTGTGAAGTTTTCTAAAAGTTGTTAGCAGAGATGTTTAGAGATTGATATCCTGCTGGCATTAGCACAGAGTCCCAAAATGTTTAGTCCAACGGGCACTGTCAGCTACTGTTAATTGGAAAAGTTGAGCAGCACACACTAGGGACAGGCAGTGCAGTCCTCTTGATTCAGATTTACCCTGCAGATTACCCAGGCCCATATCACCCTTGGATGATCCACTTTTCCTGGATGAGTAAAGAAATAGAACTGACTAATAGCAACCAGATGGCATTTCAGGAACTGTGTCAGCTTCTGTGCGTAAGGATTTCTGACTTGTTTCAGTTGTGGAGGAGACCGAGTCCTGGCACAACTCACTACATGCTGCTTCAGCTGGAGACCTATCCAGGATCAATCTGGACTAAGTTTCATTTGGAGCAATACTAGTTGCAGGAGAAGGGAAATAATTATATGCCATATATGTATGTTGTAGAGCTGTGCAGTGGCAGTGCAGGAATACATGAATACACCTTCTGCCAGAGATCCTGGGAGACATTCTTAAACAACTCTTATCTTTTCATTTACATAGCAACTTTATATTTTTTGTAGTTACTTCCTCATAGCTTTCCTGTGAGAAAGATGATTTCCTGCTTGGTAAGACTTCCCACAGAAGCTGAAAGTATAGTCAGGTATCTTCTCCATTCTCAAAAATATTTTTAATAATCTAAAATTCACTGTCGTATGAAGATTTTATTGTGTACTTGAATAACAGTAATATTTGGTTTGTATTTGTGCTGGTTGAAAAGTTATGTTAAATTAATAATTCTCAAATGATCAGATATCAAACAAAAAGTAATGAGCAAGAACAAATACTTTATTTAAATGGTTTGATTAGATTGTATGAAAAACAGGACTATGACATTTATATTCAACGTGCCAATACTTCTGTTTTATCCTGTGATCCCAAAGGGAAACATTAGGGTTGAAGACAGTAGTTGATGTTTTCTTAATAGGTGGAAATTGATCTTATGACTTGAACTACTAGAACAGATTGTTACTCTGGCAGTTTATGCAACTCCTCAATAAAACAGAAATTAGATTCCTTTTGTCATGTGGGTAAATCACTTTTTAAAAACATATAGAATTTTTTCCTACCTTTGAGGGTAACATAATTGACTTCCAATTCAGGTGTATAAAGTTGCTTGCTGTTTTTAAAGTGTTTGGTGGTTGTTGGTTTTTTTTTCGTTTTTTTTTTTTCCTCCAGGGGATTCAGTGACATATTAGAAAAATAAGAAAGAAATAAAATTTTAAATAAATGGGGAAAAATTAGATCTACATAGAAAATAATAAAATATATTTTCATGATATTTGTTCTGCACCTGCAGTGCTCTCTATTGCACAAAAGTTGTGTACTTAGTGAGTATGATGTTTCTGAAAACAAATTGTATTTATGCTGAAATAATGGTGACATTTCATGCTATATATAATTTTGAGTCCTGCATTTTCCTTGCCTTTTTAAGGCAACAGTCACACAAAGCACCTGCTCTTCAAATGATGGTTTGGTAAAAGTCAGTATTATTCTATCATTTTGGGTTAGGGTAATGTGTGGGATGTAATTACTTCAGCATAAATTGTAAATTCATACATTTGGGGACTAAGGGTATTAAGAATTTGGTTTATAATCTTGAAGTGTGGAAGGACACATGGGAGAAAACATGCTTGTCTATCTCAATTAGAATATGAATTAATATTCTTAATTTCATATACTCTAAGAACTAAAGGCTGCAAAGTGTCAAGTGAATTAGTAGGATGATCAGTCACAGAATCTACAGATAAATATATATAAAAAACAGTACTATATTTCATGTTTATTCATACAATTTCAGGAATCCAAGTTGAAACTAGGCATTCAATTTTTGCACAGCTTGATACATACAATGGTAACTCCAGGAATGTTTTACACTTTCACTCAAGAGGCAGCTCTGGCCATACAGTCTTACTCCTGTTGACACAACCACGCATATGAGGGCAAGGAGAAACATATAAGGGAACACATCCCGATTCAAAGCTGACCTGACTAAAAAGGCAGAGCAAGTTTTGACCTGAATGGATGCATTTCCTCATCTGGTTCATTGTGCAGCCAGGTGAAAACTGGTGCCAATAGCCACGTGAGTTGGGGAGTAAGCAGGGAGGGGAGGCCAGGGTTTGCCTCTTCAGTGTCAGTGGCAGTGTCAGCTGATGCCACTTCAAGGCATGTGTCATATCCAGAGTATTAACTTATTGTTTGAAGAAACCAATGGAGGACTTGCTGCTTTCAAGCTCCTGAGTTCAGGTGTCTCCTTAGAATGTGTCCTTCCTCTGTGCCAGAACATAGTGTTTCTCCTCTCTGTTGTGCCTTTCTTGTCTTTCAGAGCAGGGCAGCAATGGAGCACTAAGAATGTAAGAAATTTCTCTGCAACACTCTTTCCATCACTGATATGGTTGACAGTGTTGTTAAGACTTTGGCATCATTTATGTTTTATACGAAGGTTTTGCTTGTGCTCATTTTAATACATTTAATGTCATCTGAATATAGCATAGGCAAGATTTTTTTTTTTTTATTTGCCAAATGAATTCTTGTGGTTCCCTGTTTCCAGAAATGATAATTCTCAAATCAATTGCCATGAGTTTGTGTGTTTTATTCATTATTTTGCCACTAGGCGACACTGTTGACCACTAAATGTCTGTGCAAGAATGGTTAGCAGCTGTAATAAAATACATAAATGTGTTTTCTTTTTCTGACTGGAGGCACCGTTTTGACAATTATAAGCCCTTCCCTGATCAAAGAATACTTAATCAATTGTTATTTTTAATCACTTTTAAATTAACTTTTTTTTTCCTGCAGTGATTTATCAAATCAGAATCTTGCTGAGTTTACATTTCTATTATAGTATCTATTATTAATACTTAAGTAATAATATACTGAATTGTTCATAATCTCATTAGAACTCATTCAAATACCATTAATCATTTCTGGGTAGAAGGCATAATGAACAATGGGAATTGAGTGTCTCCATTATTTAAAAATTGGAAGGTAATTTGGATACAAGTGGACTTCATTATTCTATAGACTACTAGGAAAAGTTGACAACCGGTTAAGTACAGATTATTTGTCTGGCCATTGTGTGTAAGAATTAATTGTAAGAAGTTGCCCCAAACTGATAACACACATTGGAAATATGTAATTTCCTCCCCCCACCCCCTGATATGTTTTAAATTATGAACTTGATGTAAATTACTTATGTAGTTTATTTAGTAAACTTCAGCAGGTCTCTTTTCTAATACCTTGTCCAGTATCTCCTTGACTCAGTGTAAGCCTTTGCATCCAGAGCATCTTTTGTCAGGAGAGGGCTTTTTGCGTGAAGAACTATCTCCTCTTGATTTGAATGTGGCTTCTTCAAGCTCCATTTGATAAATTTCAACTCTTGTAAGCAGAGGGACTTTATATTCTTCATATCCGCCCTCTTTGTGTCACTTACTTTGTAGACATTTGTCATTTACTTCCAAATTTTCTTTTTTTCCCCAAGTGAAAGAGTTTTTAGCCAACTTACTATTAACAATTACAGAAGCCATTTAATTCCTTTGACCATTCTTATTGCTCTCCTTTAAACAGTCTCCAGTTCTAATCAATCTTCTTTTCTATTTGTAGTAAACAACTATTTATACAATGGAGGAGCAGTTTTCTCTGTTCCTAACATATGATTTGCTTTTTTGTCCACTGCTGAGAGTTGAGGTGATATTTTTGTAAGTTATCTTAAGATTAGACTGCTACTGACTAAAAATTGTTCACTGAGAGACTTATTTTCTTCAGTCAACTAGAAGGTGGCTTGCATAGTTTTAAATTGTCTATGTTGAATTTCGTGTGGGAAGGATTTAACCCAGGTAGGAAGGCAGAGAGGGATGTAACATTGCTCTTAGTACCAGCATCCAACTACAGAAATAATTCAGCTGACAATGTCTCTATGCCATCACTGATGACATACTTCAATTCTATGATTGATAATGCTTAGGGTGAACACATCAGTGTCTCAAAAATTCAGTGTTCCCCATCTAGAAAGAATGCCAGTCAGTAATGGTGTGCAGTCACTGGGCAAGTGGTGCATATACTCTCTCTTTTTTTTTCTTTTTAATTTTATTTTATGCAGATGCCTGAATACATTCAGGTTTTAAATAACAAGACTTTGAATTTCTTCCACCCTCTAGAGCATAAGCCAATTATGAAGAAATCACATTTGATTTTTTGATTATTAAAAAACAAATGAAAAAGAAATATTTCTCCTATTCATGTTTCTAATAATAATATAAAATATTTTTATTTTGCTGACTTTTCATTGGTTAGCAAAAATAATCGTCTAAAATATATTCACAAAAATACATAGTTGTGGGCTTTGGTAGCTTTGTAGAATGATCTATAAAATGTAACAAAATTTAAATATGTAAATAATTATTTTAATAAAGCACTTTACAGTGCAAGATAATGCAGAATGGTATTAGCAAAGGGTAAATTTTGATTTCTGAGACTCCATATGATATAGTATAACCTGTATTGTAACTTAATTTATTGTAATGTTATTTGCTTTCATATAAAAGTCTACATGGTTTGTTCAAATGCAGTATAGTTTTCCTCCAGAGGTAACATGCAGTGTATACAGTGCTACACATTTTAGACCTGTACAGCATTTAAAAAGATGATGCATTATGCCTTTCTTTCAATTTTATCACTCAGACAGTTTGTTTTCTGAGAAGAATGCAGAAATGTATCAGTATTACTTGAGCTAATGTAATGCTTTTAATTTGACTGATGTCTCTTGTTGTTAGTTTTCTTTACACTAAGCACCTTTTAAACATAAAAGTGTATACTGTATTTTATCAGAATGAGCAATCCTGACATCTGTAATTAAGCCTCCCCTATTTCTGCTTTATTGGCTTTAACATCCCTGTCTTAATGGCACGTTTGTTTACATAACAGGTCCAGATTGTTCTCTGAACGTCCCTTCCACTGAGTCTTACTGGATTCTACCAAATGTGAAGCCATTCAGCCCTTCTGTGGGAAGAGCCTCCCATAAGGCAGTCCTGCATGGGAAGTTTATGTGGGTGATTGGTGGATACACTTTTAACTACAGTTCATTCCAAATGGTGTTAAAGTAAGTGATTTCTCCTTTGTTGTATCCCTCCTCACATGACAAAACAGATCTTACCAGGGAGGTATCCTGCAATTTAACTGGAAGTTTTATATGTTTTAACATTTTTTGTTAACAGTGTTGTTGTCTGATTGTCATTTCCTTACAATTAAAAAAGATAATAAAATATGGGTAACATCAATCTATGTGATGTGACTGTTCCTGGTGATAACACAGTAAAAGAAATCCACATGCTGATATTTTTCAGGTAGTACATCTAGAATGCTATTTACATTATTAAATTAATTTATAATTTTAGGAGACTTGTATTTAATGCATGCACTTAGGCTGTTGGTGCCCTGCGAGTAAGGTTAGGTAGGTCATCCATATTTCACTACTTTGTATTTATGACAGTTTGTAAGATGATTTGTATGTATGTACAGGCCCTAAATGTGGTGAATGGAAGTATTAGGGTACTTTTATTGCCATGTTTATTCTATTTTTGTCTACCTCTTGTTTTCTTCCACATCTTTGCAATCATCCAAAACAAATATCATCTTTGATGGTTTTCTATCTCTGTCTTATTTTTTCTCTCTCTTCCATCTTGTTGTGTTCTAAATCATGAATGGATTAATTGTTAATTAAAATGAGATGTAAATTAAAATTAACCATACAACTGAGGGGGTGCTCAGGACTAAGTTTTTGAAGTACTGCAGAAGACTGTGGCAGAAGCAGTTTGGTATGGGGTTTTTTTGGGTGTGATTCATAATAGCAAGTTTAGCAATCTAACTTCATAGCTTTCTTGTAAGTGTGGTGATTTTTATTACAATCCCAATTTCTGAGATTGTTCATGGGTCCCTGAAAGCTCCTTGTGTTTTCAGTGAGAAGCGTTTAGTACACTCACCTGTTAGTACACTGTTGTAACAGTTAAAAATGATCATGTTACTGCTGCCAACAAAAGACCACAACAGATAAACAGCAGCGACTGGTCAAGTGTACACACTTTGCTAATGAGAAGTCAGTTCAAACATACAAAAGTCCATATGTCTCTGCAGGTAGAAAATATTTACTTTTCTATTTCTTTTCTAGCTACAATTTGGAAAGCAGTATTTGGAACGTAGTACCTGTATCCAAAGGGCCACTCCAGAGATATGGACACACTCTTGCTTTATATCAGGTTTGGATTTTTCAGTATCCTATTTAATTAATTGCTTTGTTTGTGCTGTTGGTGATATCAAAATGATACCTCGTTAACATAGATTTTTGAGAATAATGTAATTTCTAGTCCCTAAGCATCTTGTATTAGTGTCTTCAGTACTTGGATCTATTGCACAATCTTTCTTCAGAAATTGTGCAGTGTATCAAAGTCACTTACTAGCTGACCATAAACTCTCAGAGCTAAACCCACCAGTAAAAGAGGGCTAATATAATTGGAATTGCAGTAAGGGAAAGTGAGCTGAGAGCCAAGGGTGACTGCAATGTGGGCAGTGCCCTTGATAACTAGGCACCATCCTCAGGGATTGAACCCATCAGGCACAGCTGGGTGTTGGCAGCAGGGTCTTCTTAAAACCTCAGACATGGTAAGATGTGCCCCAGGTCCAGTGACTGTCCAGGGAGTCCAGCCGTGGGGCAAAATCAGACAGGGCTCGAGACAGGATTAGAGAGAAGGCTGCAACGTATGTCTAAGGGGATCTTATCTGGGAGACTGGCTACTTGTAGCACAGGTCCCAGTCCATGCCCCCTCCCTGCAGGTGTTCAAGGCCAGATTGTATGGGTCTTTGAGCAACCTGGTCTAGAGGAATGTGTCCCTGTTCGTGGCAGGGGAGTTGGAACCAGATCATTAAGGTCACTTCCAACCCGAACCATTCTATGATTCTGTGATCTCATTCCAGTAAATTCAAATCCCACCACTGTGTGTACATACAGGGTCAACTGGTTTGTTCTTAAAATCCTTCAGAACTGATCCTTGTGACTTGTTGCTGCTCATTTTGTCATTTTACTTTATTTTACTATAACCTTCTGTTATTAATTGCTGCTGTGGAAATACCTGGGAAGTCTACCATGAAGCACTCACATGGGAAAACTTCTTAATTTCATTGCTATGTCTTTATCTTCTCAGAATACTCCTTTGGAATCTGTGTTGGCATCACAAATTATGTACTTGGCTGAATTTCTAATGCATTGGAGCAATGATTTACTATTACTTTATATATAAATTTTGCAGGCGGCTCTCTTAGCTGTTTCATTGCTTGCCTTGGTATGTTACTGCATTTTTATTTGCTGGATTTTTTGGACCTTTTTTTGAAGTACAATTTTCTAGCTGTTTCCATTATCCTCCTGCTAAGTTAAGCTTTATTTATTTTGTTGCTTGCAATGGGAAATTTTGGGTTATTTTTAATTAGGAAGCATTCATGTGATCTGAGCACATCCTTAAAGTCTCTTGATATTGTCATTAAGGAGTTCATGCTTTTAGTCGTGCCTTTTAGTTTCTTTTGATAGTTGCTCTTCCTATTATGTAGTGCACCTTTTGAAGTTTAACAGAATTGTAGGTGCAAGTGGATTTTTTTGGTGTGTGTGTTATTTTTCCTGGCATCAGTTGCTCTCCCAGAGATGTTGAATCTGTACGTGACATGGTTAGTACCACAGAGATGCTTTTCAGTAGTAATATGAACTAGATGTCATGCGTACCTCAACATCAACTCAAAAATTGCTTTTCTTCTCATCAGTTCCCTGATTCATTACTAATGTATTATCTGTTCTTTGAAAGGTCAGATATTTCTGACCAAAATCTTTGGTTATTACCATTTTTGTAAAATGTGGACCTTTTAGTTGGGAAGCATTCAAGTAATGTGTCATTTAGCAGTTCAGAATAAAGGCTTCAAATCTCATTTAACCTTTTTATTTGACAGTACTAGTATTTTCTTGAGGCATTACAGACTAAAGGGTAACCATTTTAGAGATACTTTTGCCAGCAAATACTAAATATAATAAACCTATGTTAATTCTGAAATTTTTTTTGGATCTCAGTGAGGAAATGCAACTCTTGTTAACGAAAGCCACAAGCAACTGTGTAGTAAAGAAGCTATTGCTGTTGTCCAAGACACTTGCTCATTAGTAATTAGAATTCACTAACAATGAACACAGCACCACTCTTGTAAAATAATAAGTATGTTGCTTGTATTAGTGATTGTGTCAAACATCAAAAATTACATGGGCCAAAATTTAGCTGATCATGTAAGTGGAAGAAATTTGAAGTGAAAAAGTACATCCTTTTGAATTAAGTTCTTAAATTAACTTGTTGGGATAAACTTGTGATATTTTTCCTTTCAGATGTTTAGTCTTTCAAAAATCAGGAAAATAATTTAGTGTGAGTAGTAGAACATAAAACCTAGAGATGGCAGCTTTGAGCTTTGTCGTGAGCTGTGTACTAGTCGTTGTGTAACATTTCTTTTATAGTGGCGAGAAAAAATATCCACAGAGAAGAAATTAGATTAAATTTTTGACTTGAGCTCCTGAGATTTCAAAGCCTAGTGCTAGACTGGAGTGAGAGAAGAAAGCTGGTATTGCCTGATTGTGGTGCAAGGTAAATTGAAGCTATATAATTGACTCTGTGGAGAATGAAATAAGTTACTGTGCCCGTTTCCCTCAGAAAGCTTCTTTAGTTAAAATTGAAGTACTATACTTCCTTATTCTGAAGAAAAAAGATCAGAAGACTCCCACTGATGTATATTTGTAACAAGTAACTAAGACTTTTTATGCAGTTATAGAGGAGAGGGTACAAAAGTATACTTTCTTTTAGACCAACTAAACTATTAGATAGTATTACTGTCAGTGCCGCTTCAGACTGGTTATTGGAAAGGTCTTACCTGTATCTGTTAGCAATTGGTTCTGCTGTATCTCAAAGATTAGATATAGTTTCTGGCATCTCAGTACTGAAAAATGTCAATGTACCTTGAAATCATTAATAAAAAATAGGGTTATGAAGAGATGGGAGGAAATGGCTTGTGAGGTTTTAAAGTAGATACATCCAACTTTGCTAAAGAGTGACTAGATAGTGAGTTAGGCAGTTAAGTGAAAAATATGAGATTCCTGGAGTAAAATAGAAAGGGACTTGCATACAAGGTATGTGTATGGTCATTGCTGGGAGTTTAGTTGTTGTGAGCTTGTGGTTGTGTCACAGAATTCAGCCTTGTAAGTAAACCATTTCTTGTAGTCCCAAGACAGTGGAAAGAAGGGCTGGTCATTGAGATTTGTTTCCTTTGAGATTGGCAATAGGAATGAAGCAAACAGGCAGGTTGGAATAGTAGTAATCGTAAAGATGTTTTCTAGTATATAGACCATTTTATATGTAGTCAAATTTAATTTGACTCATTTGAGGTTCATGAATGTTGCAATTTTAAAGTTTTATTAAAAAGGGGTAATTATTTTGATTCCTTTTCCAAATTAATTGGTATTGAGGTTTAGTTTGTATATCTCTTCTGGTATTTTTTTATTAGTCTAATCAAAGCTAACATTAACAAAACAAAAAATAAAAACTACTTTAATATGAGTGATTAAAAAATCTTTCACCAGTTGTTTTACTGTGCTCTTAGATGCCTATTTTTGTTGCCTGTTGTATAATTTGGAACAGCACTAGGAATCCTGGACCTTGCTCTTACCAAAAAGAATGGCCTGGAGGACAATGTTGAGCTCAAGGGCAGC
The DNA here is from genome assembly GCF_000747805.2 of Chaetura pelagica. Taxonomy (NCBI): domain Eukaryota; kingdom Metazoa; phylum Chordata; class Aves; order Apodiformes; family Apodidae; genus Chaetura; species Chaetura pelagica. The sequence goes on from NW_009954309.1 coordinate 135,328, forward strand.
GTTGGCTGCAGTTACCATGAAATGGTGGAATTCAGGATCTGTAGGGTGACAAGGGGGTCTGCAGCAAGCTTGCTACCCTGGACTTCAGGAGAGCAGATTTCAACCTCTTCAGGGATCTGCTTGGTAGGATATCATAGCATAAAATCCTGGACCAGAGAGAAGCCCAGGAAAGCTGGTCAGTATTCAAAGTTTGCCTCCTCCAAACCCAGCAGCAATGCATCCCAAGAAAGAGGAAGGCAGGCAAGAATCCAGGAGACCTGCAGGGATGAACAAAGAGCTCCTGGACACTCTTAGACAAAAAAGTAAAAGTGTTCAGAGGGTGGAAGCAGGGACAGGTAGCCTGGGAGGTGTACTAAGAAGCTGTCTGAGAAGCCAGGGATCAGGTTAGGAAAGCTAAAGCCCAGGAAAAGTTAAATCTGACCAGGGATATCAAGGCTAACAAGAAGGGTTTCTACAGGTACATCAGTGATACGAGATGGAACAGGGAAAATGTGGGCCCTCTCCAGAAGGAAACAGGAGACCTTGTCACACAGGGTATGGAAAAGGCTGTGGAACTGAATGACTTTTTGGCTTCAGTCTGCAGCAGTAATGGCTCTGGCCACACTGTCCAGGTCACAGAATGCAAAGGCAGAGACAGGGAAAAGGAAGATCTGCTTGCTGTAGGAGAAGAGCAGGTTTGAGACATCTAAAGAACCTGAAAGTGCCCAAGTCCGTGGGACCTGACAAGATCCATCCATGGCTCGTAAGGGGATGCTCCTGGCAGATGAAGTTGCAACACCACTTTCCATCATATTTATCATATTTGAAAAGTTGTGGCAGTCTGGTGACATTCCCACTGACTGGAAAAAGGGAAACATAACTCTGCTTTCCAGTCTGGGAGGATTGTGGGATCAACTAGGAATGCTGGTTACTAATTTTTTTCTTCTAATCTTAAACATGAAATAATCTTCTTGATGTTACAATATTAAAGGAGGTAATGGTCTGGGGAAAGGTACAGGAGGTCTTAGTCCTAAACCAGGTGGCACGTACTGAGTGCACAGAATGGGCTTGTGATGGATAAGTTATTGCCAGATGATTCTTTTTGAGTCTTACTTATGTTTTGCATGAGAAAAAAATGTCCAGAAATTTCTTAATGATGTACAGATTTGAGTCAAATTTCAGGTAAGTATGGTTAATAAGATTTCTGATGAATCTGAGTCCGGTTTTTGTAAAGCTAATTTATATACCAATACATGTGTACAGTCTAAGGGAGGAAATCAGTTTGATAGTCTTACGTCAAGAAATGGATAATGACCTAATGTGGTTTGAGAGTAGCATTTCTTTGGCCAGATTTTCAGGAACCAATTTGATCTATATAAGAATTAAGGCAGAAAACTCATTTCTGAGAGATAAACTTTTCTGTGCAGCTATTGTACAGTCAAGAATTAGAAAATGAAAACTATGTGGTTATTTTTACATGATTAATTTACTTCCAATTCATTAGAAATGGATTATTTTTTCCCTTACAATTTTTTTTGGTGATAACTACCAGATAAGATTCCTTTGGAATGCAGGCAGGATTTGCATAACAGTATAGTGTTCCCAGGTACAGTCAGAGAAGCTGATAAGCATTGTTCTTTTAGGGAAAAAAAGTAAAATTGCAGTCTAAAGAATAAAAATAGAAGTTCTGGAAAGTTCTTGAACTGCTGCATTTGTATGGAATATAAAATCAATATTAACACTGAGATGTAATGTAGGGAAGAGAACATGGCCAACACAAAAGGAACTAATGATTTTGGCCATCTGTTTGTTCAGGTTTCAATGTGAAGTATGTAGAAGAATAACCCTGGTTATAGTTTGTGATCTGGGACTTATCAGACAAGTGGATGCTCTTACTTGCTCCTTTGGTCATCTTGCTGAGTAACTTCCTTGCCCAGATTAATTTTTGTCTCCCTGTGAAATGTTCCTCTGTGAAGGAATTTGAAGTCTTGTTAAAACTACTGTGCAAAAACTAGCTTATAGGAAATTTTCATTGAAAAAACATTTTAAAGGTTTTTGTAACTTCTTAGATAATTTTATTAATATGAATGTCTGAAATGACAAGGTTAATTTCTTGAATAAATATTCACCCGAACTATCTGCCACTGTGATTAAAAGTGTTGCTTTTGACATGTGGTATCAAAACTTTAAAATATGAGTGTGTTGGAGGCCTTGTATATTCTTGGTGCTTACCTGCCTGTTGTTTTGTTATCTGTTCCTTGGACAGTCTCTGCCTCTTGATCTTGTCCTTCCTCCAGGCTGAGGAGTACAATTTGTAACATCTTCCATCTGGGCCAGGTGCTTGGCACTTTTTCCTCACTAATTCCACAAGGACTCTGTTTTATACTTCTTGTTGTTTTTCGTCTCATTGCTTTTGTGGTAAACTATGTTGTTATAAACAAATATCTAGGATGTTTCTTGCATTTTCTTGCATTTTCACTTGCACTCTCAAAACTCTGTATCTTGTGTTTTGTGCCTGTCAAAAAGCCTCGCCTTTAGCATATACCTTGATTTATACTTAGTTTATAAGTAAGCTATAAAGGTAGCATTAATTTGTAAGGGGATTCCTAATTTTCTTTCCTAATATTTAGACTGCCCATGACTGTTTGCATTTGTATCCTTCCTACAGTCTCTTCCTGATTAATCTTTCCAGTTAAGTGTCCACCTTTACATGCCCAGAGCATATTGTTCTGTATAAATATGCATAGAACATTTGTTCATTCTGTATTTCTTCCACTGATTTTGGTCTGCGAGACTTTTTCTCCATGTTCAGCTCATCATCACTAACTTCTAAAGTGTTTTTCAGCAGCGCTAGGAACTTCTTAATCTCAGAAATAGTCCTGAGCAAAGCTCAGTTAAATCTGTTTTTTTTCGTTGATAAAGTAGTCGTCATGACTTCCTTGTCTTTTTCCTCTGTGAATAGTCTTGTGTACAGGATGTGCTGTGTCATTTATAAAGATTGCTTCTCACAGAAGTGTTCTTTTATCTGAACTTTGAATCATTTAAGCACAACTGTGAGGAGGACTGACTTATTGTCAGTTGTCTGAGTAATCGTTTCAAAGTTCACACAGCTCCTCAGGTCACCTTTTTTTGTATAGTGTCTTTCAGTGTCAGAAATGTATATATTTCTTTTAAATCATGTTACACAACATCTGCAGCTCCCTAATTAGCTTTCACTTTCTGTGATCTGCATTTAAAAGTGAATAAATAGTCCACTATGTTAGGAATGCTGATTTGCCTTTTGAGATCTACGTGGCAGTAGAGTCATATAGGATTCTTATTAGAAGAATATTTGTTTAAGCCATTCCTTTGAATCAGTGCACAGCCTCCTTACAGCTTCTGTGGGTCTTTACCAAACTCTTTGAAATGTTGTTTTATGTCATAGGAAATAAATGGGTTCAGATGTATACATTAAAGCTTACTACAAATTCCTACTACAAAAGATGTGAACATCTCTTTTTCTAATGCTAGTGGTCCAAACTAAGCAGTAACACAGATTACCACTGCATAGGAGTGATTTAGGTTCCAAATCAGTAATTGTTTACATGCCTCAAATGAAAAAACAGTTGAAAAACTTGCAGAAGTTTCAAGTGCACTCTTGAAGACAGGCCAGACAACTTGGTCACTCATTTACTGGTTAATCTTTTGAGTATTAGAAATTTTTTTCATGTGGTCCTTAGACTCTCTTGATTCTCATCAACCGTAGGTATATAGACAGCATTATAACCCTCTCAGACCTTTGCTTTGCTGTCAGTTTACTGATTATCTGTATTTTACGTGCCTTCCAGTTTGAGTTCATCATGTATGAATGCAGTTTACACTTCTGTTTAAGTCCTGTCAGCTCCTTGTACAATAAGTCTGAAATTTCCACATGGTTGATCTTTTAGTCTCTTTTTCTCTTTTTCAGCATCCTGTGCCAAGCAAAACTTTGCCAAATATGCTAAGGTTACAGCTAGTTGAATTTAGGCTATATCCTAGAATATTAAATTCTATGGAGAAATCAACTGTCAACTTTACAACCACCACGCAGATGGGATGCAGAGTGAACGTTTCTGGTGTGGCCTCATAAGGGCCGTAACTATGGCCTCTGTTCTCTGCACCAGAGACAGTTTTTTTTTCTACTTAGGATAAACTGTCCTTCAGGTAGTAAAGCCAACAAGCTGAAATTTGTTCTGTGACTTCGTATGCTTTGGTTTGCTATTCTAGATGAAGTCTGAGATTTAGTAGGATTGCTTTCTGTCAATATTTAAGTAAATCATTCGTTACTTATTGGAACAGATGGTATTGCTGTTTGAGGTATGTGGTTCATGAAGACTGGAAAAATCCCTTCTGCATCCCTTTAAAAGAACTCAAAGTACATCCCTATGGGAATTCATGTCAGCAAATGTGCCCAAGAGGATGCTATTCACACATTGTCCCTTCTCTTTGGGCTCTGTTCACTGTGAATTTTCTCAGGACTTAAATTACTTTACTATTAAGAGAGTAAGTGCTCTCTCACAGAATGAAATTCCCATAGTCTGAGTGTGTGGAAAATGACATTTTGGTTCTGTGAAGTATTCCTTAAGAAAAAAAAATCCTTTCTGTTTAGGTTTGTGTGTGTGTTGCGTGCGTTTGTTTATTGTTGGGCTTTTTCCTGTTTGTTTTGTTGGAGTTTTTTTGAGAATGCTGCAGAATGAATTAGAAGAGCCATGTAATCAAAGTTTTCTGCTTGAAATAATCTGGTTGAGATTCACTTTGGTGTCATTTTCCTGACTGGGTTTATTTTTCAGAGAAATAGTCTCCTTATCATCATTGTTCGTTTAGTTTAAATATCATTGTCAAGCCTTAGTGCCTGATTTTGAACTGGTTAATGCAGTATGAGTTAAATGTGAAGATTTAAATACCACACAGCACAGAAGTATGCAGTTCAGATGGTACCTTTTTGTAATCCATTATTTGCTTTCTCTTCTCTCCCTTCCAATGTTTACAGGAAGACATCTACATGTATGGAGGCAAAATTGAAACAAATAATGGCAACGTTACTGATGAGCTGTGGATTTTCAACATACACAGTCAAACATGGAGTCCCAGGACTCCTGCAGTCCTTGTGCATGGGCAGCAGTATGCTGTGGAAGGTCATTCAGCACACATAGTAGAGCTGGACAGCAGAGATGTGGTTATGATAATAATCTTTGGATATTCGGCCATTTATGGTTACACAAGCATTGTGCAAGAATACTACATCAGTAAGTTGTTTCCAAATTATTTTTCTCATATACTGTGAAAAAAAAATCCTGATTTTTTTTAAAGTGAAAGAACACTTCTGTTTTTAGTCAGAAAAGATGTATTTTGCAAAAGAAATAAAACTTTATCTTTTTTTCCTTCAAAGTATGTAGATCAAATAAAGAAAAAACCTCACAAACCTTTCATATCATAGTGATAAGCTTTGAGTAGGAGTAAGCACTTATTTCTCTGGCAGTTAATATGGGTCTTAATTATTCTCAAGTATTTATATCTCCTTTTAGAGATGATAATTTTATCACATCCTAATGAGAAATTTGGTTTGTTAGAGAAAGTATGCTTCAATTCCATCAAATATTAATTTGTAACAATATAGGGTATTAATGTGGAAACCTGTTGATTTCAGTGACTCTACTCTTGCTGAAGGATCATTGGCCCTGCAGGGCTTTGCAGAATGTGGTCCCCGGGCTGTAACTGAACCATTTCTGCCATAGACAATTCTCACGTTTCACTTTCCTCATTGCATCTCCCTCCTTGCCCTCCCCGCTTAGGTTCAATGAATTCTGTAGCAAATTTTCCTGAAATCTGTGTCAGCTGTAGCATTTATCTACAGTTTTGCAGCTGTAGGATCATTTTAAACCATAATATTCCAAATGGTGGTTTGAACTAAGAATGAATTTAGGTTTTTTGGTACTTCAGCAGCTTAGAATCCAAACTAAAGACATAGGAAGTGATAGAAGTATTGCTGTGAGCCCACCTGAATCAGAAAGAAAATTTGCTATTCAAAAGGGCTTCTGACATTATGGGAAGAAAAATTAAGAGTCCTTTTTTTTTTTTTTTTTTTCCTCTCTGCTTGCTTTTAAAACATACTTTGCCTACATTTCAAATTGTACTGCTTTATTCTTTCTAAATTATATCAGTCATGGCTTTTAGTTCTAATGAAGGCTATTTTTCAAGCTTTTACCAGATCTCTACTGAAAGAAAGAGGCTTAGAAAGAAGCAACTTACCCTCTGGCTCATATGAATTGAAACCTCTAGTGATCCAGTCCTGTTAGTGAACTTTGATTAACCTGATACATGGAATTCTGGTGCTAAGTACCCTTATTTCCATGGGGTCTGGGTCAAGATACACCTAAAGAAGTTTTAATTATTTGTGAATTGCCTAGCTTTTCACATAGGTAGATGGTTCTTACTAACAAAATGTGAATCAAATGTATCCATGGTCTGAAAATTTCTGTCATTGTCTGATTACCAAAGAAAGCAATCTCTATCGAAGTCAAATACGTTCTGGAAAAAATTGACATGGTTTGTAGGCAGATTTTTACCACTTAAAAACATAGAAATTAATTTCTACTCCAAAGGTATGGTGGTTGTTGCAGGAACAAAAGAGCTTCCTGTTGTCCTTTCTTGCTGTACCTAGACTTATGACTTCTGAGAAGCCAATAAATCCTAGTATGGGAATTATGTGAATGATTTTACTAACTTGAACCAGAAAGCTTTTCTGGGTAACTCCCCAGGGAAATTTATTTCCCTTTAGGTTTAGCAATACCTCATAAACCTTCTAAGAACCTTAATGTGAATCCCAAGGTGAATACAATAATGATGTTTTGTTCAGAAACTTCTGAATCAGTCTTCTCATATTTTATTTTTTAGAAGACAGAGATTTGTTTAGATTAGCAGAATATCACTGCTTTCTAGATGGAATTTTTCTATGAATTTAGAAGTAGGCTATAGGTTGCTTTTGGTTAAAAATGGTTCCTTTTTCTTTTTTTTTTTTTTTTGTAAATCAACATAATCTTCATGGTTGCTCAAAGTAATTTTAAATTTTGTCACAGCAATGAAATGAAGGTGGCACACTCAGGTACTTCTTGGACATTTTGTTCTTCTTACCTTATCTATTCAAAAGTTGTTTAGTGTTGGCCAATTGATCTAGTTTTCCTTGGAATTTTTAGTGGGTTTATTAGTGCACCATTAAAAAATATATATTGTATACATCTTTTTAGAGCAGCTCAATCTCAGAATGCTATTTTGATTGATAAATGTTTTATTGCTCAAATTTTCAGTTTTTCTTGATTTGGCCATCCTAATCATTTTTGTACAGTGAAATGAACTGAAAAGAAAAAAAATAAATTATCTTATTTTTCTTGCTTTGAATTCTTTCATGATGTAATGGTGTTACATCTTTGCATGTGATTATCCTCCTGTGTGCAAAATGCTGGAATTTATCAGCTTGGCCATCAAAATCAGTGCTTTTTAAATGTGTAAGCACCTAATTTTGTAATGCTTTTCAATCTGAAACAGTTTGGTTTTGTTTACAGTGTCATTGGAAAATTTGTTATAATTTTAGTGACTAGGCATCTAATTAATACTAGACATCTAATTAATAGCCTGCCTTTATCATTGCCCAGTTTATAGTCACTTGTTTTCTGGGTGATACATTTTTTTAATGTAAGCAGCTTGTGTCCTTTCCTGCAATCCTCTTTTTTTCATAGACACTAATCCTCCTTTTTGCAAACCTAATTAAGGCAACCTTGACTATTTTGCTCTTCTAATCGTTTATCTCTGCACCTTTTCCACAAGGAGTTAATCTCTCTTGGACATGAACAACTAGAAAAGCCTGTGGGATATTCTAGGTGAGATTTCACCATTGCCTAGCTAAATAACTTTAATCCTAATTTATGGGAAACATATCACTTGGTGACATTTGGACTGCACCCATGAGAAAGGCACTAATTGCTCGTAGACTTTCTCTGATGAAGCCAGTGCTCCTACTCATTCTTCTCAGTCATTATCAATGGATGAGCTTCCATTTTATAGGATTTCATGTTGCTAATCCCAGTGCACAGTATCTTCAAGTTATTGTTGAATTTTGATCCATTTTTTCTAGGACCTAAGATCATCTACTTCATTTTGCTCTTTTGTTCTGCTGCTTCTGTGCGTTGAAAGTGTCTAAATTTATGCAATTATTGCACATTAAATTTGTGAGTGTCATGAATTGCACCCCTTTGATCCTTCAGGAGTCTTCCTAGCGATCCCAGTACTTCTCAGCATTGTTCATTGCCACTTCTTGTTCAGTGCCCAAATCCCATTCTGCTATAATGGCTTATTTACTGATTTCCCGTGGTGACACTCTGGTAAGGACATGACTGGAGCCCAGGTACTGAGAACAGTCACACTTCCTTCTGTAGATAATTGCTTTTTAGGTAAATGTGATGTAAATGCTTATTTCAGTATTTTTTATTTATCTCTTCTTTACAAAAACACTTTGTTTTAAACCCTTGCATGTTACTGAGTTAAGATTAAGGTCTGTAATTTTCCAGATCTTGTCTTTCCTCCCCTGGTCTTTAATGTCAGCACTGTGGTTGCTGTACTTTGGTAGTGTCTAACAACCTTTGTTTAAAAAGCTTGCTACTGGGCCTGCAGTTACTTGCACTTGCTGTGTGTCATACCCCAGCCTCAGTACATGAAATTAAGGAGTTCAGCTTCTATCTCAGCTGTAGTTTCTTTCTCTCGTTACATGTTTTTGTAGATGCCTTCTTTTTTCCCCTCTTTCACTTGTTCGGTCTCCTGGAAATAGTTGTTCTAAAGCTGGACATGATGTGATTATATTGGACAAAGATGACCAGAATATTACAGTCTGTAACTGTGTCCAGCTGTTGAGTATCTGGCAGATTTAATTGACTGAAGTTATCATAGTGGCTTGCCTAAACATTTCAAGAGAAACCTTATGTGGTAGAATTCTGTGGAAGATTGTCCATGTGTTGATGAAAAATGTCAAATTATGAATGAAAGTAGAAGCTTCTCTTAGTAGAATGATTTTTAGGGTTTTTTTGTGATTTCTTTCAAAAGTAATTTGAACTTATTTTTATGCTGTCTATTAGACTTACAAGTTGAAATCTGGGAAATAATTTCCCCTGAAAATCATATATACTAATCTTTAGGACTGATGACTAATGAAATGAAAAAAAAATAGAATGTTGTTGGTAAAAGAAAAATGTATCTGCTGGTTGACTCCTCAACAACCTTCTTACATAAATCTATCATATAAATCTATTTGTTGTTTAGGCAGTATGTATGTGAAAAGCAATATTCTTGGTACAAACTTGCTGTTTGTATTCAGTTGCAGTTACTAGTAGCATTACAGTACATATAAACACTGTGTCAGATATAAATAGTATATTACACACATATCAGTGTTCACACACACAGAGAATCAGCACAAGTCTTCCAGTTTAATCTTTACTGTATAACTTGCACTCTTTACTGAATAAAAATGTAACTTGTTTATAGAGGCAGTGCTTGGAAACCATATAATGAAAATAGAATAGCAACAGTAATAACTGAAAGTCACAAGTCTTTTCACTGAACAGAAGAATCCAGAGGATAAAGAAGTGATCTTAAAATACCTATATAATATCAGATAAAATTTGAAATGAAATTTAAACTAACTTTCAGATGAAGTAAGGTTTATGGTGTTGGGTAAATAAGTTTAAAATGGCAGCCAATTTAGCTTAAGATTGAGGAGACTACTTCATTTTGGAAGCCCTTCTCCACACTTTCTGTTCTTCTGATGTAATCTTCAAGAGGCTTCAAGTGATTTATTTATTCCATTTCACACCTGTAGAACTGGCTGATTAAGCATCATGTGCTCTTTTGACTAGGCTGGGTTCTATAGGAAATACCTCCAGGCTTGCATTTTTTTGCTTTCTTTTGTCATCAGCTGGAAAGATGGAGGGGGGAAAAAAAAAGGAAATTTCAGGGCCACAGGCAACAAGAAGTCACTTAACCTCTCTTTTTATCACTATGGTAACATAGTTTTCAATTGTGTTTTATTCTTCAGTCATAACAGCTATTGTGAATGGCTTTATCTGGTGTCTCTTTACAGTTATTAATGATGTGATATAAAATGTGGATTTAACTGCCAGTTTAATGAACTGCTATCAAATTATCCTTTTGTGAGTTTTCAGCAACTGAGTAGGTATATTTGTAGTTATTTAACTAAGAAACACTAGTTAGAAGCTGATTTTAGCTCAATAATTTTATAGTGTACTAGCAAAGTACCTACCTGTATTTGTGTGTACTTCAAGCTACCTTGTGTTGCACACTTCTCAAGAGCTCCAGCAGCTCAATTTCTGCCAGGATTCTTCAAAGAGTTTTCCCATGATTGAATGCAGGTGTTCTTAATGCATCTGATGTAGCTGGAGCTCTGAATTCTCATCAGCCATCTCTGGAGGGATGAAGTTAGGGTTGAGAGAGAGTTAGTTATAGCTCTTAATGTCATATTTTCCAAAAGGTTTGTTTGTTTTTTTGTTTGTTTTCTTTATTTTGTGTGTGTGTGCTGAACTCACACATGGAAAAACATAAGATGCTGCCTGACACCTGCAACAAAGATGTAGCTGTGATTTAATTAAGAATGACCAGTAATAGTTTAATGACATTATCCAATTGTAGATATTTTGATACCTTGTTGTAAAATTACTTAACAAGTGTTCCCTAGTTTTTGCTGTATTTAGAATTATAGTGAAAATAATTTTTATACACTTAACACTCCTAGTATTGTGTGTTAGCAATACTAAGCCTTACGTCTGTGTCTTTTGTGCATCTATTGCAGGGTCTAATTCTTGGCTTGTACCAGAAACAAAAGGAGCAATTGTGCAAGGGGGATATGGCCATACTAGTGTCTATGATGAACTGACAAAATCTGTTTATGTCCATGGTGGATACAAAGCATTACCTGGCAATAAATATGGATTGGTGGATGATCTTTACAGATATGAGGTTAATACTCGGACGTGGTAAGTGGGATTTGTGACACAAGAAACTAAGCTATTTGTTACTGAAAAAGAAAATACAGAGTGTAAGGTTGAGTAATGTTCTAGTAAAGTCACGTAGGTGGCCCTGTGTTCTTTGCATGCTGCAGAACAGGATGCTCTCTTCAATAAAATGAAAGAACTGTGGTGGGGAATTAGCCTTTATCCAGTGGATTAATGGAGCTACATACCACAGAATCACACAAGTACCTTGGTTGGAAAGGACCTTCAAGATCATTCCAACCATTACCGTAACACCTGACAAGTCCTTAGCTGAACCATATCCCTTATGACTGTACGACTCTTAAATATGTCCAGGGATGATGGCTCCACCACTGCCCTGGGCAGCCTTTTCCAATGCCTAGTAATTCTTTCAGTTAAGAAATTCTTTGTAACATCCAGTCTACACCTCCTCTGGCGCAACTTGAGGCCATTTCCTCTTATCCTATCACTTGTAACTTTATTGAACAGACCGATCCCCACCTTTTTGCAACCTCCTTTAAGGTAGTAGTAGAGAGCAATACTGAAGGACTGGCAGTGAGGAAGCTTTGCACATGTTCTAGAAATTAAGAAAAAGTTAACCTATCCAGACATAATCATCATGCAGAAATAGTGTGTGTGTACTGTTCCTACATGATATGAATTTACTGCTGATGTACATTGAAGTACATGTTATATAATGAAGTAGAGAAATTCAAGAACTGCAGAGGGTTATGTTTCACAAAACTATGAGAAATATGAGAGCAGATTCCTGGTATTGTATATGGATTCTTAGTTATGAACGTTCTTGGTATTTCTATTTTTGTCAGGTTCTTGTCCCTTAAGTTTATTTATACTTACAAATGCTACTTATATGTTAAGTGTACAAGGTGACCTGAGTTTTGGGTTTTTGGTTTTTTTTTTTTGTTGTTGTTTTTTCTTACCTTAAAGATGTTTTGAGATCAAGAACTATTTCTTGGAACATTTTATGCTTACAATTTAATATTTGTGTTGAGGACTAATGGCTTAACTTTAAGCACACAAGATTTGCTCTCAGATGTTGGAAATCTGGGCTTGATTTCACTGAGGCTCTTGATTTTGAATTCCATAACCTCATGGCACTTGGAAACATTATTAGAAGAATTTTTTATCCTTTTTAATGTATTTTTAAATAGCTAGAATTTTAATGCTCTCTATTCTTGGAACAAAGTGATAGTATATCCTTTGAAGGTCTGTTCAACAATATAATAATTATTGAAATATTACTATTCATATAAAAACTAATAATGAAACTTCTATCTATACTAATGTGGCAATCTCTGCAGACTGTAGAGAATTTAACTCTTGTTCATTTCATGAATATTGCTCTGGAAGTCTATTGCACTGTGGGACTGAAACCTGAGAGGATGGGGTAATTACATGTAGTAATAATGTCTTGGTTTACTGTGGCTGTGACACCTTTCTATATATATATATTTCTCTATGACTAGTTGAAAATAACTGTTTGAAATAATATTATATTTCCTTGTGATTCCTAATTTTGGATGTTGCTAGCTGATGAATCGAACACTATGTTTTTCTGTGTAGGTACCATAAGTATTCTGTGTCAAGCTAATTCCTGGATAGAAAAACACACCTGTTTCTCTATTTTTAAACTGTATCGATCAGAAATACACAATAAAATTGCAAGTCAGTTAATGAGAAACGGGTTAAAAACAAAAGCACATTGGTTAGTATGCTGGTGGCTTGAAAGTAATACTGCATGTTTAAGCAGTAAGAAACCACCACCCTTGTTTACTTTCATTTAGTCTTTAGTATTTCCATTGATGTTACTTTTTAGGGGTAGAGAGAACTATTTAAATGATAATGTGATAAGTTAAATGGCTTCCTCTCAGCTTTTTTAAACATAGTCTTTTATCCGTTGAAAAAAATCTCAAGTTTATTGTTTTACATCATTATGTTGAAACAATGAGACATAAAATCCTCTCCCCCAAATCCTGTGATGTAAAAACATTCAACAAGTATTATCTATGTGATTCAAGAGAAAGAATATTATTTAATCAGAAGAAGAGATTGTCATCAGTATGTTTATTAGAGGAAACAAATGACAAAAAAAAGTTTAACTGTAGGTGTGAGCAGCATATAGTAAAACAAGTGTAAGTGAAATGTTACACTTGAAAGCTGTTTGAGTACTCATGCTGATACAGATTATTGGGAAATGTAAATAACATTCTTTACTGGCTATCAAATCAGTTTCTCACAAACATGTCTACAGCTGGTCTGCTTAACTAATTCAAGCTGGCAAAACTCACAAATGGTCACTCTCTCCCTTGGTAAGATTTCTTCTCTGTGATTGAATCAAGTTTGTATTCTGTTCTCACTATTAGCCCCACAACTGCCACCCTGAAACTGTAGTATTGGTAGCTTTTGGCTACTGGTGGGCCCATGTTACTGCTGTGGTACAAAGCTAACCACACAGACACAGGCTAAAATGAATGAAGAGGCATCAAAGACTCAATGTGCATGGACTTTTTTTTCATACTGAAATTCTCTGACTCTGCCAGCCTCAATATATTTATGAAGCAGTGCAAGTGCTTTTCATCATAACTGGAATGGCTTCTGCCATTCCTTTTCCAGGTCTGAGTGTTCAATTAAGAAAAAAATAGCCTTCTAAAAGTTCTTTATTGTATTTCTTCAGTGGAAAAAAAACATGGCTAAGAATATGTGAGAATAGGAATTAATAATATTAATGGGTTTTCTGTCATTTTTGAGTAAAATGTACCATATCATCATACACTTTTGAAGACTGTAAACATGTAAATGCTACTTTATCTGACAAACTGCATTTTTAGTTAAATAAAAAGCATGACACTTTAAATGAATGTTAAAAGTATTTGTTGCAACATAAGAAAAATTATAATCTTAAAAACAATCAGAATTAATTTAATAATCTTTACTTAATAATAGCTTTAGTGTTTTCTTTGTATTTTATATTATTCTGTAAATCATCTTGGTGTGTATATAGCTCTTAATGTGTCAGTATACATTAATTCTTATATTTTGCAGGACTATTTTGAAAGAGAGTGGTTTTGCAAGGTATCTTCATTCAGCTGTCTTGATCAACGGGGCGATGCTGATCTTCGGTGGCAACACTCATAATGATACTTCCCTCAGTAATGGTGCAAAGTGCTTTTCTGCCGACTTTCTTGCATATGATATAGGTATGTATTTTTATTGTATTTTTCTCATTTGAGTTTTAGATATCATCATGTTGCTTTTTCAAGACCAGCTAATGTGATGCTTAGAAGTCTTGATCCCAAACACAATTTTTTTTATGAATTACATTGCAAAATTAAAGATAGGCTTTTGTTCCATTAAATGTGAAGTTTTGCGTTTGTGGGACAAAGCATAGTAACTAAAGTGACCAATTTTAAAAACTGTGCCTAATACAGTCTTATAATATGATAAACAGCAGATATGTTGTTAAATGAACTGCAAGAATTGGTGTATTTTTGCATTTTGAAAGTGTGTTGAACAGAAATCCTAGTAGTTACTACTTCCAGATTATGATAGGTGTTTTTTCATACTGAATATCTACATAACACTAATAAAATAAGATGCTGGAATTTTGAAAAAGCAACCAAAAAAAGAAGAAAAAAATTCCAACCCAAACAAACAAACAAAGCCCTCACAGAACCAATGGGTACTTCCACAACTATCACTTAAGAAGTTGCTAAATAAGGTTTGGAATTGGTTAGTTTGGAATATGCATTGCTCAGTGCTTATATCAGGGCCCCACAGTGGGTCTGAATTGAAAATCAGGGAGTGGAGAAGGAAAGGAGGAGGAAAATTCATATAGATTAATGGGATTACTACATGAAATAAATCAGGGCAATAATAGACTGAAGAATACTTTTGCATCATTATGTTAAGGATAAACTGTCACCACAAACTTTAGCTCAACAAAAAAAGCTAAGCTGTTTGTGCTTAGTTTCATGGGCCAGAAGATGAAAGTGGATGTTGCTAAGAAAAGTTTGCTTCTCAAGCACTAGAGCCAGCTAGTATCCAGTTCAAATGGCAAAATACAGAATTCATTCCCAGTTACCCAAGTTCAAAAGTAGAAATGAATAGTAACAAAAGACCCCTACAGAAGTTTGCTGACAACCAGGTGGGAGGAGGCTGAACAACAATGAGGAGGCTCCTCATTTAGGGAGGATGAGATGATTGGAAATGACAGTTGTAATGAGATAATGTTTAATGGAGCACTGTACAAGTCATACACTTTAAGGAATGACAAGAATTTTATCTTACAAACTGAAGGCACATGGCTGGAAATGACAGCAGCTTGTGTGTCTGGGTCAGAAGTAGTGTGTGGATGTGGACTTGACCATGCAGTGCTAATGGAAAGAAGAAAGAAGCATCAATCTCAAGGCCTTGGATATTTTTGTAGAATTTTGGCAACACACATTTAGGAAACACAAACTGTAACAGGGCTCTGTGTGTTGAGTGGTTAAGGCTGACTGAAGCATGAGAAGCCTTTAGGAGATAATAAAAGGATATAGTGTATCTAATTTTGCAGAGTGGCTGAGAAGAGAAAAGATTGTTGTTCATAAATCTATGATAAGAATACATTTAGGAGGAAGACTGTTTAAAGTGAAAGACAGTCTTGAGACAAGACTAGATGGGTGTAAGCTTTCAGTCTACAGAATGGTTCCAACTGTTAGAGCTATGCAGTTAAGCAAAAGTCTCCCTATAGGATTGTGGAGGCTGTAAATCTAAGGGAATTTAATGAGTCCATGATCTGTTTCCTGTCTTGTTCATTGCCACTGTTGTTCTTACCATAAATAATTTTTTCCTTCCTTAATGTTCATGTCTGCATTTTATGCATAAGCTGCAAATATAAACACAAAGGTCGTATTTGGGCCAAAAAAGCACAACAGCTTATTGTTGAAATTAAAAATTGGGAAATGTGTCAGAGCAGTCTGGGAAAGGGAGTCATGGATGATCCTGTTGAGAATAGCTTGTGGAGAGAGCCTATATCTGTTTTTGGCAAGAGTTTATCATCTGAATACAGTTTTAGAAGAGGGGGAGACATAATCTTTTCTGTAGAACTAGTTGATGGCTCTTTATGACCTTGTGTATCCCTATCAACCATTCTGCATTTGCTTTCATAGGAGAGTAATCAATAAATTCAGTACATGGAATAAATGTGTTATTTCATTGCCAGTTTCATTGAGTGTGCAAATAAAAGTCTCTTCAGAACAGCTGAAATTTTTTTTTTTTTGGACTCTACCCCTGTAGCTTCTTCTAGGCATCTGATTGTGTGAGGTATTGATTTTGTTCTCATTGTAGTTTGCATCTGGTTCTGATTTTTTAATGGAACAGAGCTCACTCCTCATTTTAGAGGGTAATATTACTTATCAGTCTACATTTACTCGTAGAATGTGCACTTGAGAATCAATAGTATGAGTTCCAGGATCTGAATAAGTCTAATTTTCACTTTCATGTTCCAAGAGTGTTTTATCCTACTTCATGAAAACATTGTACACTGGGTTTTTTTGTTGCTATTGTTTAGGGTTTTTTGTTTTAAGGTGAAAAATATTTCAGTTTTCCAGTTGCTTACAATATTTAATATGGTATTCGTATCTTCTTGCAAGTCACATTCTCCATGTGTTATCAAACTGATGGAGTACAAAAGAAAGAGATTTAGTAATTACTCTGAAAACCAAGAAATTTATTAAGTGATTTGATACAAACTTTATCTTTTGTATTACTCATTTTGCCAAATTACAAACAGAATCTCACAGCACATGTTAGATACAGATATATTTTATCAGAAAATAGTAAATATTCTAAGAATTGGATAATTATGGCATGGGTGTATTTCAGAATTTTATTTAACTTCTATCATAAATTTTGAACTAATGCTTGTAAGACAAAATATATTATACCTTTATTATCACATTTCCTATTTACTTTGCAAGTGATAGAGTGTTATGCTCTCTCTTGGAAAAATGGATGCTGTCTGGAAACCAGCTGAATCCTAGAGATAGTGCTTATACTATTTATGTTCAAGTTGGGCTACAGAGTACATTTGATTATATCTCTTATTATATGTGACATAGTCTTATGGATAGATTGCTTCAGCTTTTTATTAGCCATGAAAATGCTTACTGTTTTTAATATTAATATGAAATAACTATTTGGCAGAGTTCATATCAGTTTTGCTGTCCAAAAGACTGGGTTTTAATATCAACCTGGTAATCCAGACTCTTCCCATAGTCAATGGAGGGAGATGAGTATATCCAGAGATCAATTAATTTTACCAACCCTAGGACACTGTTGCCTTTTTAAAAAAATTTCTTTCTTTTCTGGCATCAGTCATAGCTCTCCAGGTACTGAACTTACTCTCCATCCATATTTTAAACAATTAAAACTTAGTGTTATGAACCAAGAGCTGAATTCAGTAATTTTAAATGCTTATTTCATTTGAATATATCAATTAAAGCTGAAGACTGGGAGATCTGGAGATGTTATAAAAACAATTATGATGCCCTCTTTTCCATAATTTAATATTGTTCAGTGTATTTACTTAAACAGCTGTATACATAGACTGACAAGTCTGCAGAAAATGAGCTTTAGAAACCTAGTCTTTGGTACACTTTTGTCCTCCTTTGATACTTTACCACCTGACTGGCTGCCAAGTTGCTCTGGCAGTTTCTTAAAGATCCACAAATGTTTGTCCTCATAGAGGTGAGGTATTTTTTGACTGTGCTGTCATTGCTTACATTATGCTGAAAGAGGAACCTTGGCAATAGGGGCATGGTTGTCACTGGGTGCAGTCTTTTGGATGCTTAGGTTGGTCTGCAGTTTTCAAGCTGATGCTTATTAGGGCTTTAGTTTATCTGCTGTTCACTGGAGGGCCATACTTGACTGTTCAGTATATAAAAAGAAGTTGAAGGGCCTTACCTGGCCTGTTATAGATCCTGTCTATAATGCATGTAATGCCAGTGTTCAGATTAGGATCTTTTTTCAGTTCTTGTGCTACAGCATTTTGAGAGATACTTATAGCAGTTTTCTCTTTTAGAAAAGGAATTTGGGTTGGTGTATCTAGCAAAAATATTTACGCAGTGCTTGTGGAAATCTGTGCTCCATGACAGCTCTTCAGAAATCAGGGAGCTACATATGCAAAGGGCAGTTTGTGTAGAGTAATCATACCTAATAATGACAGTTAGTACAAAATGGCATGTGTGTCTGAAATTCTGGCTGCCTACTTGTAAGTAATAGGGATTTATCCTTCAAAATAAAATCTTACTTTGTTCCCCCAGTCTTCTGCCATGTAGTTGAGAAATTATAGATTAGGACCTGTACCCCAAGTTCTCCCAATTCCTTCACATGACTTTGTAATATATATAAAAATTTCATGCCTTTGGGAGACTGAGACATGGCAGGAAGTAGTTAATCACCACTGACTTTGAAGTATACAAAGTGCTTAGGTTTTGCAGAGATTAGTTTAACTAAAAATGTAATAGAACTAGAGTGAAAGTGTGACACGCGTCAGTATTTTGTTTTCTTGGAACAAATCTTGACATTAGTTTAGTCTGCTTTTTTTTTTCTTCTGGAACAAATCACATGAGTCAGTTACTGTTGGCCTCAAGTTAACCATTATCTTCTGCCTACATAGTGGTAGACTGGTTCAACCAGGCAAGTGTGCTGGTGAGTTTTTATTTAATTACAGACATTGTCTAAGGAATAGAATACACTTCGGAGAGAAACCATAGTGATCTGTGTGCCACACAAAATTCCAGTCCCAACTGCTGCTCTGAAGTACAGTTGTTTTGCAGAAGTTATTCTAATGAGTATGCATCTCAATAAGTGGGCTGAATTCTTTGCAAGGATGAGTATTGAAATAAACAACATCTCATACAAAGTGCTTCTTAATTTTTTTTTAAATTTATAAACAAAATTAAACCACTTCATGAAGATACATATTTTTTTAACTACAACTAAGGATTATTTGGTGCAAGTTAGGAAAATTGGAGGATGTGCTTTTACATACATTTACATAAATTTGAGCCAAAATGCAATACTTATTAAGTTTCTCTTAGGGTATTCAAATAAAGTTCAAAATTGTGTTCTTGTTTGGAAAATATTTTCAAGATTATCTCATGAGTTTAGTTTCACTTGTAATCAAAAATTGCTTATATTTTGTAATGAAATGAATTTTTTTATTTGTAAATTATTTGCTTGTGAAATACGTTGCTTCAACTCTAATTTTTGTCATCGCCAAGATGAGTAAGTTTAAATGTGTACAAAGATGTATTTTTTTCCAAAGCAAAACAATCTATTTTTACAATTCTTTCACTTTCTGGAGTTACAAATGGATTGTCTATTATTTTCTATTACAAAGAAAATGTAAAGCAGTGGCTGTGATAGATTAAGTTTTATGCAATCCTGAACACTTAAGTCATAAATGTAGTTCTGGTGCTGTCTGTAGTAGCAATTACCTCTGTATCACTGTACTATTTGAAGAAGAAAACCATAATAAAATTGCACTGATTGCTCCATTTAATAGTGAAGCTCAAGGTGGTTGTGTTGTGGTTTTGTTTGGTTTTGTTTGTTTTTTTTAATATTGCTTGGGGAGTCACAGTTTATATATATAGACTGTGCTGTAGATGATAGATCTATAGTTTAAATTCAATTCTTGCTTTTTCAAATGTGTTAGCCTTTATCTTTTCCTGAGTGTAAGGAGGTTTTTATTATCTGAATAAAAATGTTTATGCAGCGTGGAACTAATTGGAAAATAAGAGTTTTTTTTATTGGTACCCAGCTCGCATGCTGCTTTAGTTACTTATGGTATTTGGTTGTCCAGAGTTCCATTAAAACCTGTTTAGGAGTGGAAGGCAGTATAAAATTTGCAGTTAGCGTTCACATCTGAATTAGGTTAATAAAGATACTTAAAAATCACAGATTTATAGAATGGTTAGGGTTGGAAGGGACCTTAAAGATCACCAGGATCAAACCTCCCTGGTGTGATCAGGAACACCTCATACTAGACCAGGTTGCACAAAGCAACACCTCCAGGGAAGGGGCTTCCACAACCTCCCTAGGAAACCTATTCCAGTGCCTAATACTTACATACATGTATGTCTATGTTATGTATAAATGCAACAAACAGAAGACAGAGAAGGCTGTAATAGTGATAAATAATGTTGAAACTCACACTGCGTTTGCTGTTTGTCACTTTCTTCTTGGAACTGTACAGTAAGTCTGGAAATGTGGGTACTGTCAAAAGAAGCTTGAAGATGATGGGCAGGGATGAATTCTATTGGGTTCTTTACCAAAACCCACCAAAAATCATCTGGTTACCTATCTGTATTTTCTATTAACTATTTTTCTATTAACCAATCTGTACAGAGAAGCTCAGATTGGAACTTAAAGCTGTGCAAAAGTGTTATTCTTGCACAATGCTCTGTTCAGTGTTCAGTAGTCATTGAGAAGGCTAGGAGGAGATAAGAGGGAAGGCTATTTGTTACGTGCTTCCCTCCCCATTTTTTTTCTTGTACTCTATTGTAAAGACCTGCCAGTTTGACAAATACCATCAGCAAGAAAGGAATTATTATATCTCCAGCCCTCAAGGTTTTCTTATCTCAAAAGCAGCCTTTTTTACGGTTTTAAGGTTTTCCTTTGGCATTAAATCCCACCTTCTCTTAAATTTCTAAGTACAGGGAACATTATATATTTGTATATGTGTTTTTAAAAATACAAAAATTAACATGCAACATTTTCCAAGGTAGATGAAAATTTGATATGGTTTTTAAAAAAATGTTTCCTCTACTGTCAAAGGCATATGAGCTAAAACTTGCTTTTTCTGTTAATGTGCATTGACTTACAGCAGTAAGACCTTGATTTTGAAGCTTAGAAGCATGATTTTGTTGGTCAGTTTTAGTGTTAAAATGGTTTCTTTTTATGGCTTTTAAAAAGCAAATTGAACTCATTATTATTTATCACCTATTTTAAGTAAATAATGTTACTCTTATTCTGAACTTCTTACATAATTCAAACACCATGGAGGCATCAAATACCAGCTTTATGCTGGGGTGTGGGGAGTACACAGCTTTATATTAAATACTGCTCCTACCTTCACCTGAAACTTGTCATCATAAGTAATTATTGGTGCCTTAGTACTGTGATCTCTTCTGTTGAAGCCATAATTTTATTCTAATAGAACATTAATAATTGTACGTATAGAGGCAGAAGTTGAGAAAAAGGCACAATTTTGGGGATGCATTGGTGGTCCTGTAAGACACGGATTTCAACTTGCTCCACTTTCTTTTTTTTCCAACTACTAAATTGATTCCAAGTCTTCCATCTGATGTTGAAATTATTGCTGTTTGAACCATCCGTGTTACTTTGGTAATAATGTGCTTTCAGTTTCTGTTTCCAATTTATAAAAAGATGTAATTGATTGATCTCTCACAGCCACAGTCTCACTCTGACTCTCTGGGGACTCAGGCTGTGACTCAGTGGAAGCCCAAGTCAGTCTAGTGGTGAATTGCTGCAGTTTTGCCCACATCCATGCTCTCCTGCCCCCTCTCATGTGCTGAGTCCATCCTTGCATGACTTCACATGGACCTGTTTCAGTGTGGTATGCTAACAGGAAAATAACTAACTGGACAAAGTGCTGCTGCAAATACTTGTCTGCATTAGAAGTGCCAGAGCAGCAGCACTGGCAGAGATGAGCTGGTCTGACAGTGGGGTTGAGAACAGCACCAGCTTAGTCAGCAGCTGGAGTGAGTTATGCTCCACGCAATACCAGCCTGAAGGATGATTTGTCCCTCTTGGATTTCTTGCTATTAATTTTTGTTGGTTTAAGTTGAATTTGTTTTTTAAATATTTTTTTCCACCCATTTTTATAACCCTAAGTAGACTTCCTGGAAATGTGTGGTCTGATTATGATATTCCCTTATTTTGTAATAATATCTAGAACTTGCATAAATTATTCCAAATTTGAAAATTAACTAAGAATGCCTTATTTAGATGTGGCTGTCATTGGAATCTTACAGGTAAATTAATTCAGCACTATAAAGTAAAAAATCAACCTGCATAATAATTGCCTTAATACCCTGAAAAGAGGTTGCAGATCTGCTCTCCACAGTCTTCCTGTATGCCATTGACCTCTTCTGTATTGGTCTCTGTAGGACACTTCTGCTTCTTTGTGGTACTAAAGTTGACTCTAACTTCTACAGTCATGTACACTATTATATTTTGGAAAAGTATGCTGAGCAAATAGGTAATTTATATTGTGTTTTAATGTCCAAATTGATAATTTTGCAACTGGTTTAAAATAAAAAGTGTTAACTTGTTATTCTGGCTTCAAACCACATTGAGGCACAAATGCAAATCCTTTCTTCAGAAAATGCATCAGTGATTTATTTAATAGTAGAACCTACCTCAAAATCCAAAGCCTACTTAAAAAGAAATTAAAAGAAGGATTACAAAATGGTGTCAATGGAGTGTGATTAAAAACTGATAATTGAGTGTATATCACTGATCTGTGGTGTATGTTGATAAATGCATGTCTCTGCAATTAAACTCTCTAGAAGGACACTGTGATGTCCAAATAAGTAACATGTTTAAACAACAGGATAAAGCAGATTATTAGGGAGCAGAAAAAAGCACTTCAGCTTTCACCTAGTGACAACAGCAAAAGAAGTCAGTGAAATCCTTTTGGCTTTGAAGACCAATTTAAAAAATCCTAGAAACTAGTGTTAAGAATGACTAAGAATGTCCATCAAATTTTGTTTCACGAGACCAGTGGATGATGACAGTATCTTAATAACAGTTGAAAATCATGAGGTATAGATGACCTGTTTTTACAATGGAGAGAAAGGGTTACCAGTGGCGATAACCCTGGGCAAGGAGGGTAATAAAGGCACTGAAGTTAGTTGATACTTAAAATACAAACGAGGGTCTGATAAAATCCATTTTGCATATATTTTGCTGAAAACTTTTGGAAACATTGTGTACATGTTTTCATATGCTTTTGTTTTGCCTTTCAGCTTGTGATGAATGGAAGATTTTGCCAAAACCTAATCTACATCGAGATGTCAACAGATTTGGTCACACTGCTGTTGTCAGTAATGGGTAAATGAAGCGTTTTTACATTGTCCTGACTCCTTCTGAAGTATAAAAACTGTAGCAGAAATTCTACCTATATGAAGTATGGTTCAATAATATGCAGCTGATAAATTTATTAACATGAAAAGTAGTGCTTGTCAGGGACTTGTCTTAGCTAAGCAAAACAGCTAATTATCAATTTGTCATGCTATGGAATTCAGTGGCATTTTATATGGACATTGTACTGAGCTGTTTGATCTGTATTGTGAACTGCACTGAATTCAAAATTCAATACCAACTGGAATTCCCACTTAGATGTAACAGCAGAAATATTTTTACAGCATGCTACAATTCCTTGTTCTTACACAATCATAAAATCAAAAACATGTAAATTAAATATGCTAAGAAAAAGTAAGATTTTGGAGATACTGATGCAGTGATTTAACCCGTAGCTGGGAAAAAAAGCCTGCCAGCATCTAAACTAAGTATATTGCTTATCCTCTGTAACATGTAACATACTTTAATGTCATTTGTTGAGTAGAGGGTCTCAGTAAAGCTTCATCATGTAGAAACAGGAGATGGAGTGGATCTGGAGCTCACTGGTTTTGGTAGCTGAACTCTCTGCTTCCCCCACTCCAATCCCCAAAAGAAAAAATTGTAGCACAAACATCTTGTATTAGGGAAAAACTGTAGAGAACTGTAATTAGGTTTAAATAAATTTCTGCTCTTGGCTTTCCTAGTGCTGGTTGCCAAATGGCCTATTACCTGACAGTTGCAGCACTAGAGATCATTGTGCTTATTGATCACTCTTCGTCTACATTATTCATCATGCTAATAAATGCAGTATTTAAGTATGTATATGTGGACAACTTAGAGATCCTCTATGGCTACTGTATAGGTCAGAAATAACGGAGGTGATAAGTAATACTACAAATAATTTTTAAAAAGATAGCAGTAGTTGTAGTTGTACACAGAGCACTTGAAATTAATCAATGAACAGATTACTTCGTTAAGAGAAAAATGTGTAGAATTAATGAATTCAGCAACTGGTGATTTGTATCTCTGTCTGATACCTTGAGAACTGTCACTTTCAATGAATTAGTTTCAAGGTGAAAATGCCTTTTTATCTTGAATTTAATGGTATTTTTAGTAGGATTTTTATGTACAAATACGAAATACTCTCTATTTCTGCTGTTGCAGAATCACACAGAATGCTAAGGGTTGGAAGAGACCTCTGGAGATCATCCAGACCAACCCCCCTGCTAGAGCAGGATCCCCTAGAACATATTACACAGAAACGTTCCCAGGTGTGTTTTGAATGTCTCCAGGGATGGAGACTTCTGCTGGAGCAGGTCCAGAGGAAAGCAACAAGGCTGGTGAAGGGACTAGAGGGCAAGTCTTATAGGGATAGGCTGAGGGAGCTGGGTTTTTTAGCCTGGAGGAGACTCAGGTGGGACCTCATCACTCTCTTCAACTACCTGAAGGGAGGTTGTAGTCAGGTGGGGGTTGGGCTCTTCTCCCAAGCAACTAGCAAGAAGACAAGGGGGCATGGGCTGAAGCTGCTCCAGGGGAGGTTTAGGTTGGATATCAGGAAGTACTTCCTCACAGAGAGGGTGATTAAACATCGGAATGGACCTCCTAGTGATCGAGGCGCCATACCTGGGTGTGTTCAAGGGAAGGCTGGATGTGGCACTTGGTGCCATGGTCTAGCCAATGTGGTGGTGTTGGTCCTAGGCTGGACTTGATGATCTTAAAGGTCTTTTCCAGCCTTGGTGATTCTGTGATTCCACAGCCTCCCTGGGCAGCCTGTTCTGATGCTCTGTTATAATTGTATGACTAATTCTGTTTTAAGAGTGATACAACAGGTATACAGGTTTTTTATTATTATCTTGTCACTGAGACTGGTTTTGATACTAAATGAGAAGGGTGAGGTCTCAAGTCTAGTCTCCTGGTTTTGATGTCAGCAGCTACTGCACTGGAAATACTACAGAAAAGCAATATCCCTCTGACAATTATTACTGGCTGTCTTTGAAATCTTGAAGAAAAATGTTCTCATTTCTTGCAGCCCATTATTTCACACTCTGTTCTCATTCTCTAACTCAAAAAATGAGTAGTTTCCTCCACAGCTCTTTTTCCTTCTTCCCAGACATTTGGTATATAGCGGTCAGTAATACATACAGCACAGTGTACTTTGAATTTTTTTTTCATGGAGAAATAAATTGAAAAACTTATCAGTCTTTATAATGGAACCATTGGCAAGAGGCTTTATTAGAGAGAGGAGGAGAATAAGAATATTTTTTATAATATTGTGTTATTTTTTTATTATAAAGAAAACTAAAGAAATCAAGACAATGTATCTATGGCTGTAATAACAGTTTTGTTTTACTTGCTTTTCTGTAACAGGTCCATGTATATATTTGGGGGTTTTTCAAGTGTTCTTTTGAATGACATCCTTGTGTACAAGCCTCCAAACTGTGAAGCATTCAGAGATGAAGAGCTGTGTAAAAATGCACGTCCAGGCATAAGGTGTCTGTGGAACAAGAAACATTGTGAATCCTGGGAATCTGGACATGCTAATAACATCCTTAGAGCAAAGTGTCCTGAGAAAACAGGTAAATTAATTCTGGTCTTATAGTGTCAAATCTGCAATGCTATGTAGGAGAAAACTAAAATGGCCCACAAAAGACGAACCACAGATACATGTTGCAAGTGGTATCTGGCATTGCAGGCATATGGTGATCTCATGTCTATCTGTACCAGTAAGAGAGAGGGAAGGCTTCAAAATCTATCAAACAGGAGTATTTGTGCTGTCACAGCTGGAAACAGACTTGAGGCAAACAAGCCCTTTTGCTGCACTATGTCAAAATCGGTTTAACTGTGCCATGTGGATTTCCATGCAGCATTGTGATAGCTATATTATTTGAGACACCAATGTAACGTTATGAATACATGTTGCACCCTATTCCTAAGTATTTTGGCTTGTCAAAAATACATTGCTGGTGCAAGAGTTGTTCTCATACTTCACGTGAACGGAATGTGTCATTGCTACATACACCTGCTATTTTTTTGGTGCATCTTTCCTTTCAGCACAGTATAAAATTGCTAACCAAACTTTGGCTGTATACTGAATATTCAAACTACCATGTAATTAAACTGCCAGTCTACTCGTAACATTTGTTTAAAAATTATAAGCTCTACTATTAATCAGTCCTTCAAGAGGCTTTATTTTTCTGTTAGCTTTTATTTGTTTCTAAGCTGGATATAACCAACTCAGGAAAAAGGTGCATTTATAAAACAAAACATTTATCCACGTAAAGCTTTCTGTTGTACAGTTTCATAACACTTAGAGATCTAGAGTTTAGAAAATGTCAACTCTTTATAAAGAGAAAAAATTGAAGACACTAAGTTCAGAACTAACAGAGATGAAAGTGGATCTTATAAAAAGCTGATCATAACAAAACAAACAAAACCGAATAAAACAACACACATTGAGGCTGAAGGAAAATTAAAAAGAGCAGTTTCTAAAGTACAGCTGCTGCAGTGGGAGTAAACGACAGCTAAAATTGCAAGATGAGGTGTGTAGAATTCCAGTTTCAAGGAAGTTATGTGGATAGCTCTGCTTCGCTGATGTCAAATCCTTCCAGTTTCAGCTGGTAATCTGCCAAAAGCCAATTTTTCATATATTCTTTTATACCACTTGACTCAATTGTTATTTGTTCTAGGGTATCATCTGAGAAAGTGCTGTTAGTCAATATTAGAGGATAAGGAGGAATTTAAATGGGTTTTCACATTGTCAATTCTTGGGTAGCAAGGCTTTCCTGGCAAGAGGATCTTTACAGCTTGCACAATCTTTAGACAGGGAAGCCAAACCACACAGGAACTAAACGTTGGTAATTGATGTGGAGATGGTGGGAATTCTTCTCTTTTGGATCATATGTTTTTTTCAGTTTTTTGCCTCCTTTAAACAGAAGTAATCATTTGTATTCCCAAATTGTTTTAAGTAATATAGATTTTAGTCCTGGTCCCAAAGGTTTGCATCAAGGATTTAATGTACTTTTCCTCAGATGTTTTTGTAGAGAAAGGGGAGAACTGTTAACTTACCATTCTTTATTAGGCTTATAAATTATTTTATTAAGACTTGAAATATCTCTGTGTTGCTAGTAGCTGTCTTAAATTTTTGTATTTAGTACATTTACCGTTGCCTTTTTGCATTGCAATCTAATACTTTTATCTGAAGCCTGCATCTGTGGAAAACATTTCTTCTGTGTTAAAGGAGGGAAGAATGAGTAGTTCAAGAAACTTTTTGATGCTCTTAATTTATGCACTGTGCTAAGAGATCTTGTATGCTGCAAATCAGTGAATATTCCTTGATTTGATGTAAAACTTAGGAACCTTCAAAATTAGTTGCTACTGAAGGAATTTTTAAAGGAGTAAATCTTATTACCTGAGTAGAATTAATTTCCCACAGTAACTTAAACCTTTATGAATAGCTAGAGTTCGAATGAAGGGTGGAACAGAAAAGACTGTAAGCAAATGTTTAATATGTGGTGTGGTTCTCCTCCCGTGCAATGTTTCTGTGTGACCCTGTGTGTTGCAGCTGCTGCAGATGACAGATGTTACCGGTACGCAGACTGTGCCAGCTGTACTGCCAACACAAACGGCTGCCAGTGGTGTGATGACAAGAAGTGCATTTCAGCAAATAGTAACTGTAGCATGGTGAGTCTTGGCAAATCTATGATTGTGTTACTAGTACTGTTTCTTCTCTATCTAATCCAGAGGCCTGTTGCAGTTTACCAAAGGGGTATAGTAGACTAATAACAGCTTATTTTGAACACAAACATAAACATGTGTGTAGGCCTGGCTTTTGCAGTAAGGATGTTGCAGCATGTAGCGTTGGACTGCAGCAAAGCTATATGTTCCAGGAGAAAAAAAATTAAAATATTTTGTTTAGGATTGTGTTAGCTCACTCTATTGAAGTCAGGAAAAATACTTTTCTTTCATAATTAATGACGTGTGGAATGTCCCAGAACCATTATGAATGTGGATTTTGTGCCTATGTGATGTACAGTACTCAGGCAGCAGCTGTGGAATGCCATCGAGGGTGGCTGTTTGTCTTTTTTGCCTTCCAAACAGGACCAGGTCAGTCTTGTTAGTCTTTGTATTCTGGTTATTCATCGTCACAGAAATATTTTTCTTTAAGTTACCTGTCATCTCATTAAAAGAATATGAGCCTCTGCCACAATGAGGTTACCTGGCTTGTCATTATTTGGGAAGATTGTTCTGCTCTTTCTATAGACAAGCAGTAAGAACATACAGATTCATACAGGTTTAGATTTTTCTTTTTTTAATATTCCCTAGTGCCATGTTTTATACTTTACATTGTCATCCACCAGCTACTGCATCCCATGTTCATTTGCTTTTGAGCAAGCATATGACAGTATTTTAGCTTTAGAAATTTTGCCTCCCTATATTTTTCAGCTAGCTCCAGTACACTGAGCTGTATTTAAGTTCAAAATCCTTTCTTTCTATACTTCCATTAGTAAAAGTAACTTGTCCTGTGGCATGAACCTGATACAAAACAATCTTGTTCTCCAGACAGACAAATTAGGGTGTGGGTTGGATTGACTCTGACACAAATCCTGCCCATTCAAAGTAAGCAGAGTCAGCTGTAATCACTGGCATTCATAGCTAGTCACTACTAATAAAAGCAATGCAGACACAAATTCATCATTAGCCACATTACAAGCCTGTCAGAGTGATTTCACATTCCAGGCACTAATAGTAAGTTTCCTTTGTGATCTTCCCGGGCTTTTCGTTTCCTAACACATCATACTATATTAGCTGCCAGTTTTCAAACCATGATTTTTGACTCTTAAGCAAGGAGCAGTGCTAAAGAGCAGACCATCTTTATCCCTAATAAATGTGGAACACTGGGTATTTTAGCACAAGCTTCTCAGTCCAGTATCCTTCTTTGACAGCCTTTAATGTCCAAGATTGTGAGCACAGTTAACAACTGACCTCAGTCTTCTCTATATAATTTAATGCCTTTTATCCAGACTTTGAAGTGATCAGCAAAGGCTGCTAGTACAGTTACTAAAGAATGGGATAGGGAAAAGTCACTGAAATTATTTCTGAAAAGAGTTACTACCATAAATTGAAGGTGACTATTGCAAAATCAGTGTATTGGTTGGGAAACAATGGAGACAGAATTTTAAAGCTGTCAATGTAAATCCAGCAAACCAGCATCAACAGAATGGCACCATGTGGAGAAATGGAACGGATTGGGCTGATTATCCATTTTCAAAGACTGCTACCTCTGGCCTAGGCCTACAAAATGAAAATATTGTGACAGTACTGTTATGGTAATATGGGATAACAAACTGTGGGTAGACTCAGAAGCATCACAAGGAGAAAGCCTCGTTTTTGCAGCTATACAAATACCTTGGTTTATTACTTAGATCATTGAACATCAAGGTGAGAAAGACAAAAATGTTTTAGACTCTGTTGCTTTTGCTTCATGGAAACTGGCCAGCATACTAAAGATATGTTGGCGATCAGTTTGGCATTGACATCATGGTCATGGATATTTGCAAAGCAGTGGCTGTTCTGCTGATTGGAAGGGCTGTAAAATGTGGAAATTTCTCTGCAATAACTGTGTTTGGACAGATGGACTTCATAAGTGCTACTAATGCGTTGGTGATACACATATACCTGCCTACGCTCACCATCTGATATGGGTCAGCACATTAACAGGACACTATATTCCACTACTGTGCAGATTGATGGATCATCAAGGTGTATATCCTTACACTCATATCTGATGTAATTGCAAAAAGAGCTTTGCCAGGTTGTTCTGGAGGTCTGGCTCATTTCAGCACTAGCAAGCTGGTTTGTTTATCTCCCGTAAAAACTCGCATAGGTGGGATACTTCTACATGCTATGGCTTAAGTTGACTCCATCATGTTTGATGCACGTTTGATGTGGAGGGATGAATACTTATCCTGTCTTGCCCAACTGGGAAGCAGTTTACTTAAAATATATGGTGTGGTTCAAGAGAGTAGTGGAATTTGGCTCATGAGTAGATTGAGCAGCAGGCTAGCAGTAGTGCCTTGTTGTCTGTTTTATACCATTAAATATCTATTAGAGATTTTGTGTGTTATAATAAAGGTTCTGAAGGTTGCCTTGAGAAATTACAGCACTGAAATTCCCCAGACTCCTTACAGTGGTTTTACATAATGCACTGAAGTTATTCCATAATGAAATGTAGTGCATATGAAGTAATTTTTAAAAAGTTATTTAATTTTTAACTTTATTGACATTGATGAATGTTAAAAAAGGTGAGAGCGCCTACTCTGTTTTCAAAAATGTGCAAATACAGATACTTGTTTGTCTCAGTTGCAAAGCAACTATAATATTGTCATTAATAGTGTACTATGCCAAGTATAAACTTAATAAATTATGACATATAATACCTGTGTAACTTTCTCTTTCAAGATCTTTCATGGTGCCTCTTGCATACAGTCCAGGACTGTTTTCAGCCTTGACATGCAGAATATTGTATAGGACTTTGTCACAAAGAAGGAAACAACATAGTTGATGTACATAGTTGATGTACCTGTTCTTTTTCTCCCATATCAAAGAAGAAAATTTAAACAGGAATATTTTGGTTGATATGTAAAACCTGTTAGTGTTGAATGCGTGTCCCACCAAGCACTACATATCACTC
>NW_009954309.1:166429-212737 GCF_000747805.2 Chaetura pelagica
CTTTCCTCCTTTAAAATTTGGAGAAACAGCTTTCTGTCCTGCTCATATCTGTCTTTTCCCTTAGCTTCTGTCTCACATCTTCCTTCCTTTAGCTTTTTCAGAAATAAGTTCTGTTTGTGGTATATTTATATTTTATTTTTTTTTTTAGTAGATTTTATTTACTTTTAGTAGCAGTTCACTGCCCTTAAGTCTGTTACATTGATTTTGCACTTCAGCACTTTCATTTGTAGGAAAAGACTTTAAGATCATCAAGTGCACCTGTTAACCTACCACACTGCCTAGAAGAAATCATTAACATCCAATTTATATTGGAGGAAAAAAGAACATCTAAGACTAAGGAATACCCAATAGTAAGATTCAGGGATAGCTTCAGAGAAGTAATAGCAAATTGATTAGATTAATAATTCAGAGTTAGACTAGGCAAGCTAGAGAAGATTATGCACATAACCTGAAAAATCCAGAAGGAGAGAGAGGTAGATTATTTAATAGCTATAAGTCTGTCTATATACCACCGTAGCACCATCAGTACTGAAAAAAGTAAAGTAAATCAGATGTAAGTGGGAAGCTTTATACATAACACGATTTACTTATACTTTGGTGTGCAAACATTAAAAATATCCTACAGCAATACAGAACTTCAGTAACAGATGGGCTGTCATATTTCTGAATTTCACTGGAATTGGTAGCTTAAGTTATAACTTTAATATTGTGTTAATATGAATTACATATTGGGTAAAGATCTACATTGAACTAATGAGATTTTCAGGAAAGTAATGTTTAAATTGGATTTAAGGAAATAAGTGCTGGGAATAAGGGAATACAACAGAGAACATTATTACAGAATAGTCACTTGTACTTCGAATTTTGTTTTAGGCATAAAATAACCAGTACACAACAGGCTTTATTATTAGAAAATAATAGAACAAATATCTCGATTGTAAGCTCTGTTATACCAATGAAGAGCTTGTAACTTTTGAAAACAATCTGAGTACTTAAGGATTTTGACTATGTCATCATGAAGTGTTAAAAGTATTAGCTGAGACATTGTAAATGGGCAGGTAGTAGCTACTTGTGCCCTAAAATTCACTTTAAATCATCTCTCAAGCAGTTTTGTGAATATGCTCTATTACTGAATGAAACTAAATGTGGATCTGTACCAAAGGATTTTTTGTGCATTAGTGTTTGTATGCATTTATTGGCCTAGATAGACATTCTGTTACTTTATGGCATTGACTTTGGCTCTGTTGCATACTCGGGTGTAGATGCCTTCTCCTAGAATGGCCTCTCTGGTTCTTTTTACTTCACAGTAGCCTTTCAAATAAAAGAAAGAAACAGTGAATACCTTTTATAATAAGCTCACTGATGGACATCTGATCCAATAAAGGCAACAAAGAAATCCCTTAAAAAAAAAAAAACAGGAATGAAGCTGGTTCAGTGTGAGATTGAAAATTCATTTTAACAATTACATCATTTCAGAACTTTTAAAAAAATAAAAGAAGGCTGGTTGTCTTCCCTCCTGACTGCAGTAGGTTGATACCCTGTCATCATCATTCCAGTACCAACAACTATGTGACTCACTGCCATATTACTCCTTTAGATGTGCTTTATCATACTCCATGGAGAGAGGAAAGCAAGGAACATTGTTGAGCAAACCATACATTTGCTTTCTAAGTGCAATCCATTTTTGCTACTATGCATGAATGAATCTGTTTTTGTTAGAGAGACATGAGTTACTAGGTTTGGACAAGGTGATCTCCAGAGGTCCCTTCCAACTTCAAACTTTCCATGTTTCTGAGAGTATAAAGCTGTCTTGAATTTGACTTATTTTTTAATTATTACCTTGAAATCACATAGGTAGAGACAACCTTATGGTTAAGAGGATGAATTGACTGAGATTTTGGACTGTTTTCTAAGTTAACAATATTATGTCTTAATTATAAGTGCTATGATGTCATGGTTCGCCTCAGGATTGACAACAAAGCTCTCGATTCCCTCCCCCTCCCACCCAGGTAGGGAAGGAGAGAGAGAATGAGGAGAGAGACGCTCTGGATTGAAAACTAAACTACACAGCTTTAATTAAACACTAATGATAAAAGAAAATATATACAATTATATACAAATATGTTCAGCTATGTGCAAACCCCTATTATCTCCGCCCACCCCCAGCAACTTCCACAGCATCTCCTGAGCTGCAAACAGTCCTGAAAAGTGCCGGAGCTGCCAGAGAAAGCAGAGAGTGATGAGGGTCAGGAGAGCTCCAGCCTGGGGGTCGAAGGTGATGGACGGAGTCCTCCCCAGACGCCGGCCATGGATGGACGAGAAGGGAAGAAGAAGCAGGAAGGAAGTTGTCTTCTGTGATCTCTGGCCTTCCTCTGAGCTTATGTAGATATATGGAATGGAATATTTCTGGCCAATTTTGCTGTCTGTCTAACTCAGCCTCCTATGGGGGGGTCATAGATCTCTCCGTAGCATCTGAGCTGGCAGAGCAAAGATGTGACCTTGGAGTCCCAGCACTTACAAAAAAGTTCCACCACTTGTTATCAGCCCAAGCTGGAACACTTCCTCAAGGGAAATAAATAACTAAATAGATAAATAAATAAAAGTGGTTTCATCCTGGCTCAAACCAGGACAATACAGAAAGGAAAAAGATTTGTGTTCAAAATGCCTGACTTGAAATTGAAGGCCTCAATTTTCAGAAAAAAACCAAACCACCCTACCAAACCCAACAAAAAACACAAGTAAAAATTCCTTCGGTGCTTACTCCTTTTCTTGTATACTAAAGGAATTATGTTATTCTTGGGTTTATGTCACTGTTTGACAAAATAATTTGCTGTAGATTCTGTACATTTCATATTAGCTTTGTTGCATGCAGGTTTGCAGTTAAATCCTAATTTAGTTTCACTCAATCCAGATAAAGAGCATTTTCTTGCACCTCCAGTCAATGATGTTTAATTATTTTACACTTGCATCTGGTGCCATTTTTAATATTTTGATTCTTTTGCTTGCTTTAATCTGTGTAAGATGAAATAATTTAGTGAGAGCATATTCCTCCACTGTCTAAGAAACAAGATTTAGTTTAGTTATTAAGCTCTTCCTGAGCTCTGTACATGGAAGAGACATCTTCAAAGTACTGTTTGACCCACTCAGAGTTTGCTGTTTAGGACAGAGGGGTGATTTGAGCTCTAGAGATGTGTTTTGTACTCTCTTCTGGATAATAAAGGAATCTAGACGAAGAGCTTAAATCCAATGTAGCCTTTAGATAGCTGTGATTTTCTGGGAGGTGTCCACCTGCTGTGTTATTTCAGTCTTGATTTCTGGCTTGCTGATAGTTTGACATATGTTTGAGATGCTGTTTTGTCTTTTATTTTTACAGTCGGTTAAAAACTACACCAAATGTCATGTGAGGAATGAACAGATCTGCAATAAACTGACCAGCTGCAAAAGCTGCTCGCTACACCTGAACTGCCAGTGGGACCAGAGGCAGCAGGAGTGCCAGGCACTACCTGGTAAGGACTGTGAGGTGGTGGTGCTGCTTTTTATAGTTGATTACAAAATTGGTTAAATCACTTCCATTGTTTCCAGAAAATATTTATTCAATGGATTGACCTGTTTTTTTTCTCTCATGTTGAGTCTTCCCTCCTGGCTGTGCCTGTACAGGTGAACACAGTGTAATTACATCACTAACTGGTATATCAGTGCTACCTTTAATCTTGTTAGAAGAGATAATAATGTTAGTGAAGGCATAATGACATGTACCTCTGCATAAGCCAGTGACAAGTTCTTAGCCTGTGGGGATCACTGAGTGCAGAGCTGAATTGCCATACCAAGTCCTGTACTGCTACATATTCACTGACACTGTTAATTTGCTAGCTGGGGTTTTATCTTATAAATTATACTTCAGATATACTTAATTTTTCCTATTCAGATAGGGCCTGAGATCTAGTTCTTTGATTGTCTAATATTGATAATACTATGAAAGCAGTGAATATTAAAATGCTAATGTAAAATACTCTCAGAAGGTGACTTCATATTCTGAAGGAATATTTATTCTTTAATTCATATTAATAGCTAGATACATGCAGTTAGATATCAGAACCTTTTCCATTTGATCTTTATGTCCAGATGAAGATAATAGACACCGATATTTTTCACAGAGATTAGTCGTTAAATAACTTTAATCAATTCATTTTGTTCAGTTTAAAGCTGCATTTGTGTTACCTGTGTAAAGATGTGCACTATAGCAGTTGCTCTGAGTTACTCATCTTCTAATAGTTATCTGAGTAATGCTGAAATATTTTGAAGTGGACATGTTTTCAGATGTTATCTGAATTTCTTGTCATTTTGATTGCATTTGTATTTAGGCAAATACAGATGAAATGATAGGTTGGTAAAACAAAGATAGGATAAAACTGTGAGCTCTTTATGCTAGGACAGTTGTTTCCTGAAAACATTTAGGTAAAGTGATTGGTTAAAATGCTATTATGTACACAAACTTTAGCATTTGGTTCTGCTCAAGTCTGAATACAGGGAAGAAAGTGTTATAAAAATAGTGTTATGCTGAAACTTAGCAAATATAAATATTTTATAAGTTGTTAACAAGTTTCTTTTCATAAAAATGCAGCTATCAATATGATCAAATTCAGAATTTACATGACATGAAATGAAAAATTGGTTGTGTGATGTGTTTTGAATTATGATCTCAGGAAGATAAAATTCAGACTCCCTTAGGTTTTTGAAAAGTTTTTGCAAAACAGCTTTAATGGTATGTTTTTTACACTAGCTCATCTGTGTGGGGAAGGATGGAGTCATATTGGTGATGCCTGCCTCCGCATAAATTCTAGTCGTGAAAGTTATGACAATGCCAAGTTGTATTGCTACAACCTGAGTGGGAATCTTGCCTCATTAACAACCTCAAAAGAAGTGGAATTTGTTCTGGATGAAATACAGAAGTATACACTTCAGGTAAATTGAGTAACTGTAATTGATGCTGCTGTGAATTAAACTTGCTTTCAGAAACCTATTTTAGGGATTTGCCCAAAGAGGGTAAAGTTTATGCCTTCAAAGAAATGTAGAGTGGTGCTAAATACTGATAAAAGTGATGTGTAGGATATTAAGGAACTCCCATATTTAAAGCTGCTGACAGGATTTTCCAAGTGTTTCTCCTTCCCATCTTTACCTGTTACTGATTACTTTTAAAATACGACTCAAAGAAAATGTCTGGAACACAGGTGTAGGAAATTCCAGCCCTTTTCAATATACTGTGACAGCAGAAATAAAAAGAAAACAATTTTCACTGCAACAGAGAAAAAAATCCTGATTTTCACATCAGTACCTGTGAAACTGTTCACAGGATGGGTTTTGGATGGTGAGTAGCTAGACTGCAAGCAGCTGAGAACAGGGAAATTCTAAAGATGGATAATTCTCTTCTCCAGAAAATCCTAGCTGCCTATATTAACCCATGTGTGGGACCAAAAGGTCACAAAGAAGCTGTTACTAGTATGTGAATCATGGAAATTCCCTGCATGGCAGGAATCAGCCTGGAGCTAATTAGTGGTCTATGATAATGATGAGGAAGGGAGAGGGCTGAAGACTCTTATGTGCCTCTGGCGAATTCAGGTATATGCCATCAGAATATTCCTTAGGAAAGTGATCTGTATTAACTTGCTAAATGTAAGACAAGAGAAGGGAAGTTGAAGATTAATTACATGTCCATAAGGGATCAGCTTCAGTTTTTTAGTACTTAAATGTTCAAATGCTGATTGCTGTGTTATTTAAACTTCTAGGAAGCCTATCCACATCTTTGGTACATGCATATAGAATGTATGTAGGCTCAAAAGGTGTAAAACCCCACAGTGTACACTCAGGATGTCTTAGCAGAATAAGATTCCATTACAAGCAAATCAATTCATCTTAGCAAGGGACTTTTAAAAAATGTATGTTTTGGTTTTTAGAACATGTAGCATTTCTTTCCTTGTATAAAAATCCTGATGAAGTAGTTCAGGATTTTACAGTTAAAGGAAAATGGAAGAGAATTATGAAAAATAATTAAAGCTCATGTCAAGCTAGTATGGGATTTGCAAAGCTGTTAGGTTGCAGATGGATTGAGGAAACAATAGCTAATGATTGTTTTTGTGTGCAAGAGTTTAGGGTTGTGTAATGCCAATCACAATATCCAATATAATCCTTTTTAGTGTTCCATTTGAAGAAGGAGATGCAAACATAGCTTATGTACTTTAAGATTTTAGGTTTTTTCCTCATAATGTAGGACCTATACAAAGCAATTTTTTATTTTTTTTTTACTAGAAGACATGCATTTTCTACAATTTGCTAATAAAGAAGAGAGAGAAGTGATTCTTTCATGTCAGATGTTCTCCCTTGATATTGCACTTATTGAAGCCTTGAAACACATTCTGTCTGTCCACCCGTTGATGTGAGATAAAGATGAAAACATAATTGAAAACAAAACAACAAAATCACACATGGCAATCATATATCTAGTTATTTACTTTGCTGCTTCTTTCCCCCCCACCCCTCCTGATTTCTATTAAAATACCACACAGGAGGCCTTCAAATCTAATGACTGATATTAACTGACTGGCTTGATGTGTAGATGAGAAATGGCTTATATGAGTGTTTGGAAGGTAGATTTTTCTTACATTTCAGAGTTTGGAACTTCTACAAGGTGACATCCTGCTGAGTGTATCTTTATTTAAATAAAGGATGTCCTTAGCCAATGTGGTGATGCAAGATCAAGATACCTCCCAGTTTATGCAATTGCAGACAAATGTATGCACTTTAAAAAGATATCTTGAGTTAAATGATCATTCAGTTATCAGAATCTCTAATAAAATGGTGCCATAAGTTATCCTGGTGTTTCAGTGACATATAGAATTTTTTTTTTTTTCATTTTTATCTGTCTGTCCAGTTACATTTTTTCTGCATGAGACAGCCTAAGTGTCTTATCAGGTGTGATGGAGGCTCTCTGAAACTTCTTGATGTTCTTTTGTCTGTCTTTTCCTCTCAAACTGCAATCATAATGATTTAAGGCCTGAGATTACGTTTTAGATGCTTTTTTTTGTAACAGGTCGTGGTGTGGAGTTCACAAACGTAGTCAGAGAAACTGTAAGGTGAATAGTATGACTTCAATCTGTGTTATCTGTGGTGGAGTTTGACATGTGTGCTTAACATCAAAGGATTTAAAATCTTTTGTCTACGTGAAACAAAAGCTTTCAGGAATAGTGAAGGTGTCAGAGCAACATTTGGAAACAACAATATGGATCTGTTTTTATCTCTGCTTTATTTGAGATTCTTCTACTGAGAAAATAAAATAAAACAGCTTTGGTAACTATTGTGTGTTTCATAAGCTTAAAATAGTGTTAGTGAACACTACAGCCTGGACAGACTTAAGAATTCTTATTTCTTAGAGACAGTGTGGGACTTGGAGATTGTTTCTAATACACAAAGTCCTTGTTCTGGGAGAAGTTTAGAACAATTTACTAATCTTGTTTAGAAAAATACAAAACATTGATGATTTGGAAAGTTTTAGAGGGAGCTGAGGCTGTCGTTCTCTCCATATCCTGACCAGAACTCACTGTGTGTCAAGAATTTCTCTTCATTCCAATGCTAAATTGGAAATCAATGTATAGACTTCTTTTAAAGGATCAGGAGACAGTTAATTTGGTACTAAAGGAAGGGATGAAACAAAGACCTTTGTAGTATGAAGTCTGTTAAATTTGAAGATATATTCTAAAACTATCACCTATAATTTAAAGTCTAATCTGTATTTTTCATTGGAAAAAAAGTTCTTTAAGAGAATGGCAAAGCAAACTCAATGGATAGACTGCTGCACATTGTACTAAAGCCAAGTAACACTTGATATTTTTTCTTATGTGATGTTTTATTGACCTAGTAAAATATTATGACAGGGAAGATCAAGTTTTCAGAAAAGTAGATTGAACAGCGATATGAGGCTAATTAATTGTTCTTGCTAGTATTGAAATGTTGCAAACTCATTTAAAAGTGCAATTAGTTCTCTTGGGAGTTTGCTCACAACTGTGGGATTTAACTAAAAATAATAATTTTCTTGTTAGCATGCCATAAATTCTGAGGAGATTCAGTTTTGATGAAGTAAGCATAAACAAAGATGAGAACGTTTTTAAACAGTGTCTTTCATTATATAAACTGCAACTTTACCTTTAACTCGCTGCTCTAAGAGTTAAACATCCTTTATAAATCACACTTTGAGTGTAGGTTGCAGTTAATTAGTGAGCTGTCCATGGCAACGTTGTTCCTTGTTAGCTCAAAGTATTCTCAGAGGGCTGTCTGGTTTTGTGGTTTTATTGTATGCTTGGCTGTAGTGAAGCTGACATCTACTTTTTTTTTTTTTTTTCTTCCTTGAATTAGTCTCTTTATTACAGTTTCTAGCAGTTCCACTTTACTATTGTGGTTGTGGAGGTCTAATAAATTATTTCAGCACTTTGTGTCTAAACCAAAGTCCCACTGGAATAGTAGCTATAATCTCTGTAGGTGCAAATTGTGGAAGTTTTAGTCTTTTCAGTTTGCCAGATTTT
Source organism: Chaetura pelagica (assembly GCF_000747805.2). NCBI lineage: Eukaryota > Metazoa > Chordata > Aves > Apodiformes > Apodidae > Chaetura > Chaetura pelagica. Next base: position 175,000 of record NW_009954309.1, read on the forward strand.
GTATTTTTTTTTCTACCAATGCCACCACAGCAAAATTTGAAAAGAGGTGGGGAAAAAAGGGTTCTCGTGACCTAATGCATGACTCTTACTACTAATTGCATTTACATTTAATCATTTGTGTCTAATGGATACTGAGACACTTAATTATGAAGCTTGTTTCCACTGTTTATAATGTGTCATTCACTGGGTAAATATTTACAAAATATGAGCTGTGCAGGTGTTGGCATAGTTAGAATCTATAAAGAATAGAAGCCAATCAATAACATAGTAAATAGAATGGGTGGTTTCCCTTCATACAGCTCTTATTTTCAGGAAATAGGTTTTTTTGTTCATAATGATGCAGAAAAGAGGCAAAGTAACTGTAGGCCCCTTCTCAAAACTGAATGTTGTGGAAATCTGAGCACTAAGGGGGCACTGTATGTTCAGAGTTTAATTGTACGTTTCTTCTTAAGGCAAACATTTTCATAGAAATCAGAGTTGAAACGATACTTGAAAAATTGGTTGAAGTTTCATAGTAACATATTGTGATGCACACATTAGAAAAAGAGTCAGAAGTGTATTGTGCACTTTGAGGACAATTTAGCTCCAAAATGAAAGGAATTAAAATAAAGGTGGCAAGAAGTTTCTGAAAGAGAGAGATAATTCCTTAGCAATTTGCATAATTAGGAAACGGGAGAATTTTGAGCCTCAGTAGTAATTGGCTATTCAGTAAAGGTAGACTTGCTCACTTCACACATATGCTAATTATTCAGCCCTCATTAAATTAGTGCTGAGGCAGCAGTAGTGCCTGAAAAAATGTGTCATGACTAGAAATGATCATGTTCAGTGTAGATCTCAAAGCAACTTAGTCCAACTGACACTTTTTGAGTAAACAGTGGATTGAACAATCAAGGTCATCAAGAGCAGTCAGCATGGTTTTACCAAGGCTAAGTCATGTTTGACCAACCTTATAGCCTCTATGAGGAAATTACTAGGTGGATAGATGATGGTAGAGCGGTAGATGTGGTTTATCTCGATTTCAGTGAAGTGTTTGACACCGTCTCCCACAGCATCCTTGTAGATAAGTTGATCAAGTATGGGTTTGGTGATCAGGTGGTGAGGTGGATCAAGAACTGGTTGAAAGGAAGAAATCAGAGTTGTAGTCAATGGGGCAGAATCTAGTTGGAGGTCTGTGACTATTGGAGTCCCTCAGGGGTCGGTACTGGGACCGGTGTTGTTCAATATCTTCATCAATGACCTGGATGAGGGTACAGGGAGCTTTTCCTCCTTCCTCAAATAGAAAATGAATGGATTCTGACTGAGTTGCACATTCGTCTTCAACTCTGAATATGAACGACTTACTAATTGGCAAATACTTTGAGGATAGGTTGAGTTTCTCAGTTATGTTTTTTGGATGTCTTGAAAGTATACAGTCATCAAGGCCCTGAGAAAGAAAGAGCAACTCTTCAGAACTCTCTGAGGAGTAACTTTCTTCCCACTTAAATATTGAGCAAAGATCATCTGACCTTCCAATAAAGAAGCTGCTATTCTTGAGAAGAAAAAATAAGAAAAATTTGGAGCTGATTTCATGTCACCAAGTGTTTTTCTGAAGTGGAAAGTTGATTTGTACTGTATTTTTTCACCCACATGGTTTGATAACAATATTTTTCAAGAGGTCTGGAAACTGGAATCTTAGATCAGTGAGTTCTGGGTACAGAGAACAGGCAGTCTGGTTTCCCTCCTGTCTGATCCTCTTCAGAAACATCTTTGGCAAGATATTCAAAGTAAAAGAATCAATTTCCTACATTCATTTTGCATTAAATGAAACAACCATAGAGTTCAAGTGAAGGGTGTTCAACTCTCATTATTTCTTCAGCCTGAAAAAAAACTGGATTGGTGTTCTCATTTGGCACCTTTGAAGTCCCTCCATTGCTTCAAGTACTTTGAGACTCCCAGCTGTTATGACTGAACCTTTCAGCTTGGGAGAGAAGGACTAGATTTATGCTTTGTTGTTGTTGTTGTTGTAGAAATTAGTTTGATATTCACAGAACAGTGGTGGCTGCAGGTGTCACAGGTGGAACTTCTTGAATTCTCTATTCACTATATGTTTTTTCCTGTTGGCTTTCAGGCAGTGCAGCAGCAGGCTTTTTTTGCTGATAAGCTTTGGTGATATCAACATGCAGTTTCTGCTATCACCATCAGTCTTCAGCTGGTCTACCACATCATTGAATTAACAGAGTTTAATATGTGCTTTAAGCATGTCCTTGGAGCATTTTGGTGGCCTACTTCTCAGCTACTTACCTTATTTTAATCAGATATTAAAAAACATTTTGGGTAATCTGTTTTTGGCATCCTAACAACATGCCCAGAGCTGCATGATTGGGCCTATGAGGCAGTAGCTGTGATGGTGTGTATTTGAGAGCATGTTAATCAGTGTTCAAATCTGTATTTTGATGTGTTACACTAGGAAAGAGCCAAAGATGGTACATGTGGAATTTGAGATCTCTGACTTGATGACTATGAGTTATTCAGACATTACAGCTGTTAAGAATGATGACCACAGTATGTATTGCTTTTGCTAGAAGCCTTTGATTTCAGGGGTGCTGCTTTTATCTCCTGAGACTACTCTGGATTTCATGTTCCTCCCTGTGACTTTGTCATCATTAGAGCGGTGCTGAGTCACTCTCCTACTCAGAAAGAAGAATCTATCTCCAAATGTCACTGCTACCCTGTCAGTCTTCATTACTGGCTTGACATGCTTTTCACCATAGCCTGAATAGGATCTCTATTTTCTGTATACCAATGCTGAGGCCAAATTATTTGGCAGTGCAGTCGAAACAGTCAGTAATACAGTAATATGTTGAAGATTCTCTTGGCTAGAATTCCTCAGCCCCAAAGTAGGCATTTAGGGTTGTTTTAGGTGTGTGTTTGTCAGCAATTTATCCTCCCTAAGCCCCTGACATTTCTATACGTGCCTGGTATGCACACTTAGTGTTCTACAGAGAGATGTCTAGAGACACACATAAATATCGAAGGTTTTCTGTGCATGTGGAACACGTACATATACAGCAATCTAGGCCACTAAATAACAAATAAAACAACAGATGTATTACCTGCCACTTTCCAGATGCCCACCTTCCACCTTTTACTGCTTGCACAGTATTCTTTCTAGCATCCAAAACACGGGAGCTCCCACAGACTCCTGCAAAGTTGATCACCTGGGGTTGCAATGAAGTTATGAAGTAAATACAAAAGCAAGACACAACAGAGGGCGGTGACATTTTTTCCTGGACATTCTCATTGCTGTTTAAGTCTCCCAGAGTGCATCACTGCATATTGAATGCAACATTTTTTGGTTTTTTTCTGGTTTATTGAAGTCTATTCTTGCATCCATGTATCTGTTATTGTAGCAATTTTTGTTTGATCATGCTGCCAACTGATAGGACAGGAAAAGGAGAGCATAAGGAATACATTTTAGGGAGGTTAGGAATACTGATTATCTACTTACTGATTCTTTTAAAAAGTAGCTACCACTGGTATTTCTGAAGCAAAATTACTAATCCTTCATATTTCAGTGAGTCCTGCTTCACTTGTGAAATGGCACAAGGATATAGAAGCTCGGCAGGTTCTCTTTTAGTATATTATAGTATTTTATGCACCTTGGCTTGTGAATTAAATGAGTTGAGAACCTATTTCTCAAGCAGATCAACATCTCTGCTTTGCAGGTGACAACATCTGCTCTTTGCATGGTGCAAATAGCTTCCTTGTTTGGCTCCCTGATATTCACCTACCATCACATACCTATCACAACCAGTAGTCTCTCTGTATCTCTGTTCCTTTTATTTTTTTAAGAATTAATGCTTTTTATGTTTTCTGGAGTAGGGTCTTTTTATAGCTTAAAAATCAATAATATATGTGTATTCAATGTGTATTTAATGGCAGAAGAGTTGTGGATGTGCCAGTTTCATTTCTGAACTGCCACTGGAAAAAAACCAACAAACTCCACTCCAAAATGTCATTAGATCCATTTGTCCTGGTTTCTGACTCTGTATGAAATAATAGCAACCAGAATTGACTTTAAACAGAACAAACACAGATTTTTTTTAGTACAATAGAAACATATAGTGTGTGGGTTTGTTGGATTTTTTTTTGTTTGTTTGTTTGGTTTTTTTTGAGAGGGAGGGTTTCAGCAAGGTAGAACAAGCAATTAAGATAAAAACTGTATGGACAATGACTAATGAGATGATAAAGTGAGAAAAGAACATGGTGAATTCTCTCAAAATGTGAAGTTGTTGCTGCTGAGCTATTCTTTGAAATGTTTTACAAAAAAGCCTCACAACCAAAACAAAGCAAGATTTTAACTAATTATCTCACATTTCTTTCATTCTGATTCATAGAAAATATCACCTTGGGTAGGTTTACGCAAGATCAACATCTCCTACTGGGGATGGGATGACATGTCTCCTTTTACAAATACAACTCTGCAGTGGCTTCCTGGAGAGCCGAATGACTCTGGCTTCTGTGCATACCTGGAAAGAGCAGAGGTGGCAGGTCTGAAAGCAAATCCATGCACTGCAATGGCTGATGGTCTTGTATGTGAAAAACCTGTTGGTAAGCAATCCCTTATTAAACGGTTACTGTCACTGTCTAATTAGCGAGCTGTGTGTTTTTCATTTGGCTAAGAGGGGCTTTTAGATAATTTGGATTAAATAATTAAAAAAATTACTTGCTATTTTTGAAAAACAGGGAGCTGTAATCTAGAAAACAAATACTAAGCCTAAAGCAGTAAATATTTATTTGTGAATTAATTTACATGGCTTAGTTTGTATTTCACCAGAAGTGTGTTGCCTTTAAATTAGTAGTAGGCAGTAATAACAGTGATTGGAGCATGAAGGTGTCTGTAGAGGTGTTCAAGAATGCTGATGTCTTCTTCCTGAATCTCACTAAACATTAATGAACATTTTTATGGTCTAAAAGACTGAGAAACCCAAAATTCTGTTTCTCGTTTGCTAGGTTTGTTTGCGTAAAGATTACTATGGTGAATTGTCACTTGACAGTTCAACTAAGATTTTCATGCTCCACTTGTCCTATGAATTTTCTGATATCTGTGAGGTTGAACACATGAAGTTCTTCAGATTTCCCCTTCAGATTTGTTTTGTGTATTGTCTGTGCAAAAGGGGAAAACAGCTGCATTGCTAGTGTGTTGGAAACACTGCCTGTCAATCTGATGGTTTTGCTGCGAATTTGAGTTTTTAACTTGCATAATCAAATCGTACAGAACCTTTAGGTTTTTTATAAGCTGCTTGAAATAGTAATGGAGTTGCAAAGTATATGTCGAACACTTATTGCTACTGCCATCTATGTTTCCTAAACATTTTGTCTTTCACAGTGATCTTGATTCTGAGTTAACAGTTAATGATTTACTAGATATTTCTCAGAATAGTGAAAGATATAGTCACAGTTGAAGAGGCATCTGAAAATGTGAAGGATGCACTAGGTGGAACACAAATGACATTACAGAATGACAAAATCACAGAATCCTAGGGGTTGGAAGGGACCTCGAAAGATCATCTAGTCCAACCCCCCTGCCAGAGCAGGGTCACCCAGAGCACATCATGCAGGAACTTGTCCAGGCAGGTTTTGAATGTCTCCAGCCAAGGAGATTCCACAACCTCTCTGGGCAGCCTGTCCCAGTGCTCTGTCACTCACACAGTAAAGAAGTTATTTCTGAGGTTTACGTGGAACCTCCTATGCTCCAGTTTGCATCCATTGCCCTTGTCCTATCACCAGACATCACTGAAAAAAGCCTGGCTCCATCCTCCTGACACTCACCCTTAACATATTTGTAAACATTGATGAGGTCACCACTCAGTCTCCTTTTCTCCAAGCTAAAGAGACTCAGCTCCCTCAGCCTTTCCTCATCAGGGAGATGTTCCACTCCCTTCATCTTCTCTGTGGCTCTGCACTGGATTCTTTCAAGCAGTTCCCTGTCCTTCTTGAACAAATGGGCCCAGAACTGGACACAATATTCCAGACGTGGCCTAACCAAGGCAGAATAGAGGGGGAGGAGAACCTTTCTACCTACTAACCACATTATTAAAATGTATTTTACAATTAAATCAATGTTACATGCATCTGTTACTGGTGTCTTGTTTTAGTTTTTTTCTTTAATCTTCAGGTGCTTCAAAGTCTATAGAAGTCATGGTGCTTCAGCCTTAGGAGAATACTTGACTCAGCTGATTTTAGTTGGTTTTTCCTTTGTATTTTTAATTTGCAAACCACAGCTTGAATATGTACATAGTATGTCCAATCCAGAAACAGCCCTGGTTAAGTGATTTGGTCTTATATCTTAACAGACAAAAAATGGCTGGTGAACTTGGTTTGTGTTGCATTTGAGTCAATAGAATGCAAACACATGGTAATACACTGGCAGGCTTAACCCTGAATTTTCACAAAGTGCTTCTGAAAGGAAAATATAATGCTATCTTTACTCTCGTGTTCCTACCTAAGAATTACTATACTCTTGTTCTTGTATACTTGAAAGTGTTATTGGAAATCCAGGAAAAAAATCAGGACTTAAAGCATACAGGTTCTTTTTGTATACTGTGACTTTTGAGATGACATACACCAGTAACCTAGTCAAAATGTGTTCTCTAGTAGAGAAAAACAAAACCCAAAAACCAGCCAACCAAAAAACCAAACCAAAACAAAAAAATCAACCAAATATATTTTGCATTGAAAAATGTTCCTTTAGTTACTTTCCCTTTGGATTCTAGTGCCTTTCATATATACACTATAAGGCAAAATTTTAGGGAAAAGTGAGAATTGTGGTATTTGTTGCTTATACACTGTTAAACTAATGAGAACAATAGACCCAGAACTCTACTGTCCTTGCTATAGAAACTTGAGACTTTTTTATGCATATGCGAGTAGCTAATCTGACATTATGAGGCAATGAAATTAAATTTACTATTTCAGTATATAGAGAAAATTGCAGTGAAATTTTTAAATGGACTGTTTTAGAGCTCTGGCATGACTCATGCTGAGTGTTACTCAATTTTAATAAAATATTACTGTATTTATATACTGCACTGCAAGTTTGGACTAAAGTATTTATAGCCAATTAAGAGAGCAACCGCTTTTCTTTAACAAGGATTTACCTAATAGAATACACCAGTAAAGACAAGGGGAGACTGCCCTTTTTTTTCTTCAGAAGTATGAATATTTCTGGTTCCTTTCCAGTTAGTCCCAACCAGAATGCCAGACCCTGCAAAAAGCCATGTTCCCTGCGAACAACGTGTTCCAACTGCACAAGTAATGGTATGGAATGCATGTGGTGTAGCAGCACTAAACGCTGCGTTGACTCCAATGCCTACATCATCTCCTTCCCATATGGACAGTGTCTAGAATGGCAAACTGCCACGTGCTCCCGTGAGTATCTGAACAAATGGCCATGGCATGAAGTCAACTGCTTACTGCCAGTTTTGTATGAAAATGTATTTTCCATGCAACAAATTGAAGAAAAACAGTGAATCTGAGAATCTGTGTCCATAAAGAGGTCATTGATGTTTTTTTGGTTCCTTTTCAGAGTTTAAAGCATTAGATATTTTCCATTTAAACAAGAAAATGAATGTTCAAATGAAACGTGTTTCAAACATTATTTCCATTGTTTCTGTTTAAATGAATAAAAAAAAATTATTAGGTAAATAGATTTTTATTACTGCTGGGGTAATGAAGTATGGAGCATATCCCCTTAGCAAAGGTAGTGCCACTAGTTAGCTGAAGAATAGAATGTAACTATACCTTTAGAAAAAAACCCCACCCTTTTTTTTAAAAAAAAGACCTTTCTGAATGATAGATTTCTGAGTTTTTGCATGTTTTGCTCTCAAGGAAAAAAAAACAAAAACAAATTTATCACAGACATGTGTGATTTATATAAAAAAACCCAATCCAAACCTGACTGAAAACTTCACATTTCATTCCAAGTTGTGAAAATAAAATGAAGAACACTATTTTATTGGTGATATTTTATCATTCTAATGCCTACTTGACAAAAAGTTATATTCCACTCTTCCCCGCATCTTCCATTCATTATGACTTTTGATTGAATAACTGACAGACAAACAGTGTTGGACCACCTCTAGGATTTCAAAGAAATAATAAAAAAAAAAAGCGTATGGAGCATATCCCCTTAGCAAAGGTAGTGCCACTAGTTAGCTGAAGAATAGAATGTAACTATACCTTTAGAAAAAAACCCCACCCTTTTTTTTAAAAAAAAGACCTTTCTGAATGATAGATTTCTGAGTTTTTGCATGTTTTGCTCTCAAGGAAAAAAAAACAAAAACAAATTTATCACAGACATGTGTGATTTATATAAAAAAACCCAATCCAAACCTGACTGAAAACTTCACATTTCATTCCAAGTTGTGAAAATAAAATGAAGAACACTATTTTATTGGTGATATTTTATCATTCTAATGCCTACTTGACAAAAAGTTATATTCCACTCTTCCCCGCATCTTCCATTCATTATGACTTTTGATTGAATAACTGACAGTGTTGGACCACCTCTAGGATTTCAAAGAAATAATAATAAAAAAAAAAGCTGTTTGAATATCTCCTCCTTCTCTAAAGAATAACTTCTCAGTTTTGCAGCTGAATGCCACTACAGAGAATATCAGAGGATTTTCACTTGTGGTTCTGTTTTCTGTTCCATGAAGGTAGTGCAACTGATACTTCAGAGCTATTTTGACCCAAGCTTTATAACTAGCAATCTGGGAATTGTTTGGACTTTTTTTTTTCCTCCCACTTTTTCCATATCTAGGAAACCTGAACCATTTCTATGAGAAATTAAATTATTTAAATAAAGATTAAAGTATAAACGAAATAGAAGGAGATTTCATTTTTAGTATGTAAATAAAAAAATGGAACCTGACTTACTCTAACAGATAAGACTCTTAAGATATAGTTCAACTAAATGGGTTTACTTATGATTTGTAGCTTTTAAAATTTTATTAAAAAATTCTTTTAAGAAGAGTGAGTAATAGTTATGGGTGAATACACATGTGATCCTGGGGTACTTCATACTCAAATAAGTTTTTTGTTTAAATTTAATTATCACAATGTTTAGATTATCATAATTCTTATTTCCATTTATTCTTGAACTATTGTTCTGTGTAAGTATCTTTGTTTATTTGAAATCTTTCCTGTTGCATTGTGGTGTGATAAACACCTGTTGTGTATTTTGTGATCCCTGAAGCAGTACAACTTATAAAGGGAATAGACATATTCTTACTCTAATCATTAGTTACTGAATTTTTAAAATTTGCAGAAGGAAATAGAAATGCTAAATTGTTTCTTCCTCAACTGTTTTAAAATCCCAGCATCTTATTTAAAACCAAACAAAGCAAATCCAAACTAAATCAAAAAGCCTCCTTGCATTAATGTTGTATTACATGTACTAAAGCTCAAAACTGCTCTGGACTGAGGACCTGTGGACAGTGTTTGGAACAGCCTGGGTGTGGATGGTGTAATGATCCCAGTAACACTGGAAAAGGACAATGTTTGGAAGGATCATCAAGAGGCCCAATGAAGCCTGTTGCCATGCACTCTAATGAAATGGTGCTTGATGCTACTCTTTGTCCAAAAGAGAAAAATTATGAATGGTCTTTTATCCAGTGTCCAGGTAAGGTCTGCTTCCTTTCTTTCTTGGATGAAATAAGAGATGTTTCTCTGTTTAAGCATGGCAAATTCATATAATTATTTTGAATAATACAAAGAACATTTGCAAGAGGGAATTTCTTTCCTAAAGTATTTCCTAAATACACAGCTTGTTAGTCTCTCCCACCTCACAAAGGTGTTCAGTGCCATTCAGGTTGACGTGTGAAATTTAATGCAAGTAGTTTAACCAAAATTGTCAATTCATGTGTAAACAAGTTTTCACCCAACATATTCTACTACTTTTTCAAATCCAACTATATGGATTTGCTTCAGCTTTTGCTTTTTTCTGCCTTCTGTATCCATCAAAGAAGAGGGCAGCTGGGGAGTAATTATCTGTAGGCAGCTGCTGATGGCCAGGAGCATGAACTGCCTTTCATTTATCCTGTTGCTTTCATTTATCCTGTAAAAGACACCAAAATTAAGAAATACAAAACTAAGCATTAGAAATAATAGAAAATTTATAAATCAATAACCTACAAGTTAAAGAATACCAGCATGAAACCTTTTTCCTACATTATGATAGTCTTAATCAGGCAATCTTACTTTAATAGGACACCTGTTTAATGTGCTATCTCTTTGTACTTTTGGTTTATTTGGTCACATTTTCTCTTTTAACATTTGCTTCAAGTCATTTAATGTGCAAGACACACAATAAAGCCCAAAATGGAGATGCAGTTCATGGTGTTTTGGTGTAGCCTCTTCTTAGAGAGGCAATAAACTGCAGAATGGCAAACTGCCTGGAGGAGGACACCACAAAGCTGCCTGAAGAGCAAGTATGCTTAGGAAGAGGGAAACTTGTAAATTCTAAGGAGTTTTGTTCGAGGAAGTGAGAAAACTTCTTGTCTAGTAGTACAGAAATGTTTGATGCTTGTTTACAAGATTTTGTAGGCATAGCTAGAGAAAAAGGAAGAGTGTGTAAACTTGGGAAGTTTAATGGTTTTTGAGCCAAGCCTGGTGATGACTGTAAATGTATTAAGTTACTAAATTCTAAAACAGCTCCAAAAACATTTAAGTCATGCAGTGAGAATCTTTTTTTTTTTTTTTTTTTTTTTCTTGCCAAGACTCCAGTCACTGTGACATTTAGATTAAGAATCCAAAGAAAAAGAAGTGAAAAGAAACAGATGATATTGCTGAGATAGCTGTCCTCTGCTGAGTCTTGCTCACCCTTCACCAATAAGGGATCAACTGGTTTGGCATAGTCTGACATTTGACAAACTCCTGTAATTGACAGATTGCTAATCTGCTGAGCGCTCTGAGCTCTGAAGTCCCACTTTATAGAGAGGTCCCACTCTCTCTGTAGAGAGGTCATCCTTCAAACCTTCGTTGTTCAGATGAGTCCTGGCAGCAGGATCAATGGTTCTGGCAGAATTCACATTTTGATTCTGCTGCAATAGTGATCAGTACTTTCAGAGTTTCTCCAAAACATGGAGCTCTGGAGAGGAGGTGTGGTGCAAGATCAGTGGTTTCTAGTGCTGTTATTCGACTAAAAATAATTTTGTGCCAATAAAAATAAATTTTATGTGAATAGGAGTCCAGCATTTTTACTTTTATTTAAGTCAATCGCAGTGAGGAGGGACTGGAAATGTTTGATGTGGTCTCGGTTTCCTTAAAAGTCCTTTGTGTGCCAAAGCTAATGGGTGAACCAGCACTGTTGAAAATAAGACTTTGTTTAATTTTTTTGATAAGTTTTCTCTCAGTAGATAAAAATTTGAGTGCAAGTTGGTCATGTTCTCTATCACAGTACATAGATCACAGAGGGTTGCATGGAAGTACAGGAGTTTTCATTTGGTCTCAGTTGGTGATTTACTGCCTCTTAACAGGTTTCTTCAGTGACTGGGAAGCATTTTAAAGCTAAGAGGACTGGATTAGGTCACTCCTAATGGCAAAAATTCTTGCTCACATACCTTAATCTGACATGCCACTACATAGTCAGCTTCTGTGGTCTTTTGTGAATGCTTGTCACAATGCTAAAGAGGTTCTGTGTCAAAGTACAAATATATATGCTTGTCATTAATCAGTATTAAACTTGTCAGAATTACATTCTAGTGCAATTTTGTAATCACATAGGGATGATTTTGTTCCCAAGAGCTATTTAGTAATGGCTTTTCAAATGTTATATTCTAGCTTGCCAGTGTAATGGCCACAGCACCTGCATCAACAGTAATGTCTGTGATCAATGTAAAAACTTAACAACAGGAAAACAATGTGAAACGTGCATGCCAGGATATTATGGGGATCCCACAAATGGAGGACAGTGTACAGGTAAGTCGTTCTGCTGGGAGGAAAAAGTAGTAATAAAAATTACATTTTATGTAATGCAAATTTAACTTTTTTAATGTAACATGAAATTAACTATAACATGTAAATTACCTTCTGTAAAGGTGAAATGTTTATTTGATAATATAGATGAGTTGATTGGCTTGAGTTAATGTCTCAATATCAGATTAGTATTTTAAGAGAAATTTTGCATCCAGAATCATTGTTTTGCAGTTACTTGGTCTGGATGTTCTATGAACAAGATGGTGATTTAAAAGTGCTCTCCCTGTTACAGAAAGGAGGAGCAACATGTAGTAGCTGATGCAAAAATCTGCACATCTGGTAAATTCAAGCACAATCTGTAGAAAGTGTGTTCAAGGGGATGAAAAGATTAATGTCTTCCCCTATTGACAATTGCACATTTTGCTGGTGCTTTATGATGCTTTAAATAATTCTTAATAGTTCTCCTATTTCCTGAAGTTGACAAAATGTTCTTTTTCTGTCTATAACACCTTTATGGCAAAATGATGTATTAATATTGCTTTTATTCTTCAGGGATACATTAGCTATCAACCAAATAAGCATTCCATCACCTTTAGTGAATTATGTATAGTGAAATAATGGCTAAAATCAATTTATAAGACTAGTAGAATTATAAATTTTACTACTTATTTTTTCAACCTTAGTCTGTAAGAGTACATATTTTCATTGGTACACATGATTTTAACAGGAGTTTTTTAGACAAAAGAATGCCTTAAAAAATAAAGATAATTATTTTTAGATTTTATTGGCATATATGTATATATATTGTATTTTGTAGTATGACCCCATAAATATGTTTAATTTTTAAGACATTTTGATGAAGGTAATCATTGCAAGCTGTTAGATTTCCTTTGGCATCATGATTTTGTTCCTCTGAAAGAGGTGTCCAAACTGTGGGCCAGGGATTTGTGCAGGGAAAAATACCAGTGATCCATAGCCAAGTCAAATCAATTTTACTAGGATTTGAGAGGATTTTGGAACCATGGCTGAGATCAGGGAGTGTGCAAATATAAAGGAAGAGATTATTCTATATTTTTTTTTTTCATTCTTGTAAAAGCTTTTGGGAACACAGAAGAAAAAATATTAAAATACCTGCAAATTAAAACCGTAATTAAAGTAAAATAATAAGAAAAATATCTGTGTGGAAGAAAAGGCAGTGCAGTCAGAAGCTGAACTTCAGCGTGACTAAAATAATTAGAAAATGAGACAGGAAATGGTATGAAATAGCCACTCAAGAAAAAAAAATAAAATCAGGAAGAACTAAAATAACCTGGTTATCCTCACAGTCCTTGTTTGTGTCCCTTTGCTGCTGCCAGCTGAGTTTCTGGCTGGACTTTACCAACATTTCTCTTCTGTTGAGGCTCATCCTTCTCTACAAGGATTGAGACTGCCTGAGCATAGAATCATAGAATGGTTTGGGTTGGAAGGGACCTTAAATGCATGTGGTGCATTTTTTTCCTCAGAGCTCCTTAGTGATTTCGTTCAAGATCCAGATTGGAAACTTTTTAGAGGAGTGACAAGATGACTATCACACTTCTAGTGTATCTGTAATACTATAATATTCTTCATACAAAAGTTGCTCTAGTTACAGGGGTATGAATTGATTATGAAATGGAGAGCAGATGAAGCTGGGAAAAGTGGTTGTACTCAATTCCTAGAATCGTTACTGTTGGTAGACAAAGTGGAGTAAACTGAGAGAAACAGTAAATTCACTTAAGAATTATTCTCTTAACATGCTCATGATGTACGACAAAGTAATTTTTTCCCCCACTATTCTGACAAAAATACTTTTCTATGAAGTACATATATTATGTATTCTGCAGTTGTAATGTATTTACTGACAGCTTAAATCTAACCTCCCAACTAAGTTTGACTATTGTTGCTACAGATAAAAAAAAAAGGCAAGAAATACTTCTCTTTTTTTTATAGGCTGGATTAGCCTTTGTTGTTCCTTAGATCCCTGATGATCTTGAAAGGAAGGAGAAGCATAGCAAGCCTCTCAGTCATTTGAAAATATTTTTTCCCTTCACTATGCCAATCCTCTCTTAAATCTTTTCTGTTTATACTTCTAGGAGGTCATTCAAAAAGCTGTGAAAGAAGCTGATTGTCCACCACTGGGTGATCAAATTCTGTTCTAACTTTGGTTCAGGGATGGAAAACTCTGTACAACCTAATTTTCTTATTCTACCCTGGGAGTAATGATGCCTTTATGATCATTATCAGATAACTGATAATAGTATTGCTTAGTGTAGTGCTACCAAATTAATATGGGATGAGTAACAGTTGTTATAGGAAAAAGATACAATGTACATTTCAGAAGGTTTTGAATAGTTGTGATTTAATAATAGGTAAAATACTGAACTGTCTGGATTTTTGCTCTGTGTAATTGTTGACATTTCAGTAACTTTAAAAAAAATCTAAGGGCAGCCTTTGCATCCTGGTGTGGTGCAGGCTTAGTAGATCTGACAAACCTAAAAGAAGGGACAAAGGAAATATGGAAACATAGCAACAGGTTTCACATATGTGAAAGGAAGCTGAAAAGAGAATGATGATAAAGTGCCTTCCCCCATGTCTCCGTTTTGCTTCAGGAAGAAGTAATGGCATTAGGTTGCAACAAGAAAGATGAAGGTGGAATACAAGGAAAGCTTTCTGTGGGTTAAGCTGTGCAATAGATTGCCTTAGGAAGTTACAAAATTTGCATTATCACCTATGTTGTGTTTTAAAATTTTTCTAATGTCTCCGGCTTTAGAAAAGGGCAGTAGACTAGCTGATTACACAAATTCTTCTTCAGTGCTAATTTTCAAAAGATTCTTGGGAGTCTGAGATCCCGAATACAGGGAAGTATTGAGTAAAGATAAAATATGCCAATTCTGTAAGAAAATTGTGTTTAGCAAAATTAGTATGGATATTTGCCATACTATGAGTGTTTAATGTACACGTTCCTACATGTTACATATTATGTATTTTGGAACCTGTAGCATTTTTGCTATTATGGTGTTAAAAAGCTCTTTGTGTAATATAGGTCTACTCTGTGATTGGTAAACTAGTTTATTTTTGTGTCCAAAGTAGGAGATGTCAGTTGCTAACAAACAGGAGTTTGACAATGATGATATTTTTAATTATTGCACTTAATTATTGCACTTCTTGAAAAACATGCATAATACAATTATTAATTTAAATCCTGTTACCTGAAGTCTATCTTCTATACATTATTTGGATATTCAGCAAACTGCTTATAGTAATTTGTGAATGAGAGTTAGTTTGTATTCTTGATGTAAACATGATCTTTGTATTCAGGACTCCTATTCTAACATGTGGCTTGTGGTAAAGATGTATGTAGTCCTTTAATTCTATATGAGATTTCATTCTACATATGCATAGTTTGAATATTTTGATTAACTGCAGCATTCTAGAAAAAAATAGCAGTAAGTGCAAAAGCCTTTTATTTTACACTAAAGTTCTGTGGCTTTAATTTGTTTCAGTTAGTTGTTTGCATACTAATTGAAAATGGTTTCAGGTAGTTATATCTGTGATGCAAAGTAATTATTTGTTACCTTATATTATGATATATTTTGAGAGTCACACAAAAGATTTGCATTCTTTGTTGAAAATAAATGATACACAGTGCACAAATTAGTAAGTCCAGATGCCGTGTGTGTATGCAGGATTTGGAACCAAAAGCCCTTGTATGGCAAAGAGAGGTGTAGAGCCATCGTGCCATCACAGTTGTCATGTGAATTACAGCATCTGTTAAAGAGTTGGCTGAATGTGCTTGAAAATGTGAGGGAATCCAGAAGGGAATTCTGAAGATGAGGGAACAGAGTGCTCTAGCAAGGGACAGGTTTTGGATTCCGGACCAAGCTACAGTTTGGTTTCCTCATTCTATCTAACTAGTCTTGAGTGCAGAGGAATGAGCAGCTGCTGAAGGGCTAAATGCAGCACTGTTGGTCTGTGCCAGAAATATTTAAGGACTAAAACCTATCAACAGAATACGATACTCTTGCTCTCTGCATCATGGTGAAGTTTAGATGCCAGAGATGCACACATCAGCCACCTTTGCCTCTGAGCAGGTAAAGCTATCCAGATGTAGGACACCTAGTGTTTGAAGAGTTGAGTTGGAGAATATTCCAGACCCCTTTGATTCATTTTTTGAAATTCTGCTTGAAGGCATGAATATAAAATCCAGTAATATTTAATCTATCATAAAATATTGATAGATTTTGGAAATAAAGCAGCTGTAACAGTAGATGGGAATAGATGGTGGCTTGCTGTCTTGATGGTTTCTCTTGGTGTATTTTCTTCAAGGTCGTGTTCTGTTCTGTACTGCATGTTTGGGAAATATAAAACTGTTTTGTAGAAATTCTAGAAAAAATAGAGTAAGAGATGCACTGCAGACTGCAACGTAAAGTACCAGGAGAAAAAAACATAGGAAAAATTCTATGTTATCTTGGCAGCATTTCTATCATTATTTTAAAACTTATTAATCATCTACTTAGTTGTCAATGCTTAAAAAAAAAAAATAAAAAAAATTCCCCTAGCTGCTTATCATCTTGTCATTTTCTTTATGTGTGGTATTTTAAAAAATTATTCTTAAAATGTATGAGTTGCCAGGAAAGAATTCTTTACAGTAACTTATGACACATACTGTGAATGTGTAATACATTTAATAATAAGATAATGTAAGCACTTTGCTGTATTTGCCATTTTTTCATAAAGTGATAACATCCCAAACAGCCCTCAGGTTTCCCAGAATTTTATGGCCCTTGCTGCTGCATTTGCAGTAGGAGTAGAACTGTAAGTACCAGCACAGAAGGAACATTGTCTTTTAATTTGCACTGCTGGCTCTCTGAGCAGCCTCAAAAGGCAGGACTCGAGATACTGACGACCATACTATAAAAGCCTCCTACCAGACAGGCTGGATGGGGGATGTTTAAGTAAGTCTGAAGCCCTTCTGTTGCCTTTATAAGTCTGTCCCTTTCTCTGCTGTCATAAAGTCGGACATTTTCAATAGTATAGACAACAGCTTCCCCCCGACATGTGGGTTGTAATCAGTCTGTTCCTATGGTACACAAAGGGCAATCAGTGTGCTAGATGTCTGGAAAGGACAAAATCAGTTTTATTTACAAGGAGCACATGTTCATTAGAGCAGATTTTTTGTAGGCAGCACACACATACTTCAAAGTAATTTGTAGTCTGACATATTACAGCACAAGCATCATCAGCTTGAACAAGATTATCTATGGAAAGCTGGAGGAGGTGCACTAAAGAAAACCAACAGGAAACAGAGCTCCCTTTTGCTACCAAATAATTTCAAGATGGGTGTCCTTCTTTCCCAGTTTTCTTTAGAATCCAACAACTTCTTGCTGTGTCCAAGCAATGTAACTTCACCATTCAGCAAGGCTGAGTCCGAGTTACACAGGTGGAGTAAAAAAAAACAACGTTTTTTAAAAAGAGAAATAAAAGAATCATAGAATGGTTTGGGTTGGAAGGAACATAGAAGATTGTCTAGTTCCAACACCCCTGCATGGGCAGGGATACCTTCCACTAGACCATGTTGCTCAAAGCCCTGTCCAACCTGGCCTTGAACACCTCCAGGGAAGTGAAGAAGGCAAACTTATTCCTGAAATTTTACAAATATGTAATCAATACTGCATATTTACTAAACTTAGACATTTATTAGCTCTGTGGTACAATACAAATATCTGAAATAGTAAAAAGGATAGCAACAACTCGTGCTGTCTTACTCTGTTTAAGTAGCAGGCATTTTCTGCTTATTCAGCATCTCAGCATGAGAACTAAGAATTCAGGCATCCTTTAATTGATCACCACTTATTACTGTTACAGATTTTGAAGAGATGCAGCAGTTTGATTTACTTATATTCCTTTATCTTTGTGCTTATTTTATCTTTTCACGAGGTTTAACAACAATTGTTTTCACTTCTGTTAGTGATCAAGTCCTTCTGCGTGTTATTATGTAACACAGCTTTTGGCAATGATAAATGAGTTGATGTGCATTATTATTATTTTATTTTCAGATTTTTGTGCTATAAATTTATTTTCTGGGAATAAGGAAAATTTATGAAATGTATTTCTAATGTGCCATCTGGGCTGTCTATTGGTATGTTCACCTTCCTAATGAAATTTGTAAAGTCATTGTTTTCCAAAATTTCCCTGAGGAAATAGGTAGGGAATGATTTAAAATCTTTGAGCTGTCTAGAAATATAGTGTCTTTTTCTGCCTTTTATAAGCAAAAATATTTTATCTTGTGTTGAAAGGGATGTCAAGAGCTCATGTAGCCACTGTCTAGGCTGAAAAGATGCTATTCTCTGATTGAGGGTTGAGCTGTAAATTGAAGATGACGTTTTCTTAAATCACTATTACTTGAGCCTCAAATAAGAATCTGACTGCATCCAGAGTCTCTCTGTTCCAAATACAATAGAAATTTTAAAAAATTCGTAATTTTGTTCGTAATTTCTCAGTCTGCACTTCTAGATGTTTCTAGGTGTTAAGAAGCTCTTCTAGATGTTTCTAGGTGTTAAGAAGCTCTCATTCTCTCTCGTTACTGCCACCATTCACAGTTTCCATATTATTCACATAGTTTTAATGCAGATACATCTGCAGTCAGTCAGTAATTCCAGCATCTCTGTCTGTAATCCCTCCCCAGGAAAATCCCACAAATATGTCTCCTGAAAGCTGGTTAGTCTGACATGTAAGATGTACCATGGTATCTTCCATCATTGACTGCAGTTTTACAGCCTAAAAGAGTTTTATAACCTCCCAGTGTAACAGGAGCCCAAGAAAGCTGATCAATATTCAAAGTTTGCCTCTTCCAAACCCAGCAGCAATGCATCCCAAGAAAGAGGAAGGCAGGCAAGAATCCAGGACACCTGCAGGGATGAACAAAGAGCTCCTGGACACTCTTAGACAAAAAAGTAAAAGTGTTCAGAGGGTGGAAGCAGGGACAGGTAGCCTGGGAGGTGTACAAAGAACCTGTCTGAGACACCAGGGATCAGGTTAGGAAAGCTAAAGCCCAGGAAAAGTTAAATCTGACCAGGGATATCAAGGCTAACAAGAAGGGTTTCTACAGGTACATCAGTGATATGAGATGGAACAGGGAAAATGTGGGCCCTCTCCAGAAGGAAACCGGAGACCTTGTCACACAGGGTATGGAAAAAGCTGCGGAACTGAATGACTTTTTGGCTTCAGTCTGCAGCAGTAATGGCTCTGGCCACACTGTCCAGGTCACAGAATGCAAGGACAGAGACAGGAAAAAGGAAGATCTGTTTGCTGTAGGAGAAGAGCAGGTTTGAGACATCTAAAGAGAAAATAGCGTTTCAGGCATCACGCAAATCATTTTCAACTGGTAGAATGAAGATTCTCTAAAAAAACCCTCTTATAGTGGCATTTCTGTTTGATTGCAGTTGATTCTGCCTTCATTTTCTGAGTAGTAAATGCAATACATAACAATGTCAGACTGCGTTAGTTATTTAAGGAAAAAATAGCTTTGCTCCCAGTTTAATGCCTTAAAAATCAGTCATATTTTGTACCAGCTAATGGCTAACACAGGGAAATGATTTGCTGACTTCTATACGTTTTGTGGCATTTTTGTCTGATAAATTGTGTAAGGCATTTCTCTTCTTTGAGCTTTTACTCTGAATGACCAAATACACACAAATAGTTGCAATCACTTGTTGATTTCAGTTGTTTTTCACCTTAGATTGGAATATTATTTTTTACGTTTGAAGCCACTATGAATAACTACTGAGTGGTTTTAAATTGTTTTGCTTTTCATACTGCCATCAATTTTTATTTTTTTTTCTGCTATAATTTAGGACGTTATACATTTTCTGTAGAGACAGGGGAAAAAAATTGCAGTCTTTGGATGAGAGAAAGTTTTTGGCCAAACTTTTCATAATAGCCAGTAGAGAAGCTGCTTTTTCAGGAAAATGTAAAAAGATACAACTTTAAAAATAATATACTAATGCTTTGGTGTCTGAAGGAGTCCTCTGAAATGTATCTGATGTTGGACAAAGATGAAGGCATCTAAAATCATCAGTCTGTGATTTTCCTTTAAAAAAACAACCACAGCAAAACCCCATTTAGTTTTTTACTAAACCTAGTAAAAGCTTTAGTCTGCCAGATTAGTAATTACTACTTTTTAAAAAACATTTCTAATTTTATGTAATGTTTTGATGCAATGTGTATCTTCACAAACATGAAAACTGAAACTTATTTATGGAATAATATTTTTAATATTATGGGCATAGGGAAGACATAATTTTAAATGTTTGCATGCTTAAAGAACTGTGCTGCATGTAACTTATAGAGTCTATTTTTTGGACTGAATTCGCAAAACCTGCAGCTTAACTCACTGTAAAGGTTAAATTTGAAGGATATTTATTTCCTAATAACTTATATTTTACTTAATAATGAAAACAAGTGACAAGAATGAAAAGAAAAATACACACTAATACACATATTAAACTTATCTCCAAGTAAAGTGCTCTTAATAATGTTTTCACCTTGATATTTTCAGTTTTACATGTTAAAGTAAGTGTAAAATTTCAGTTTGTCGCTCAGATTAACAGGGAGAAGATGAAGTAGGTGATACTTAGTTCTTGAGTTCCTGTCTGTCAGTGTTAAGCTTCTGTGTTGCATTTTCATTATCTGCTTGTATTAAATAAATATGGTTTTCCAACCTGTCTTTATAGTGTTAGTTGCTGATAACTGAAGTCAGATTTAGTATGATTGCTTGAGAGGTATTTATTATGAATCAACAAAAAAAAGCAGTTCACTTTTCAGGATGAATGCTTTAAACCGAATAAATACTGAAATACAAACACTACAGAGCTCTTTTCCCAGTGTAAAAATGGTTAAAGAATAAATACAAGCCTTTAAGTGGAGAAAGTTCCCACAGGATTGTGCTGGTGAAACAACTGTGGTTTGGTTTGGGTTTTTCTCCTGCAACAGAAAAATCAGATTCATAGATTTGCAGAATGGTTTGGGTTGGAAGGGACCTAGAAGATCATCTAGTTCCAACTCCTCCACAAGGGCAGGGGACACTTTCCACTAGACCAGGTTGCACAAAGACCTGTCCAGATCTATTTGGGTTTTGTTGGTTGTTTTTTTTTTTTTAGAATAAATATCCTACTTCTGCAATATCTGTATCGATCCAGAAGGTTAAGGAAGATTCACTTGTGATTTCAGATTGTTGGTCTCTGTGACATAGTATCACTTTTTAGAAAAAGAGTGGTTGCCTTATTACTAGTCAAATGACCTCAGTAGGCTTAGTTCATGGTCAAGTGAGATTGTATTTTGCTGTGAATACAAATTCCAGAAAAAAGTTAAAATCACATTCAGACTTGGGTGGGATTGCTGGTGTGGAACTGGAAGTGGGTAGTGACAAGAACATTTCAGGAGCCATCAGGTTAAAAATGCCAAGGGAGAGCAGAGGGCAGGCTGCCATCTCACAGAACTGTGGGAGAGTGTCTACTTTTACAAAAACGGCTGTCAGGGTGATTGTGCATAATTGTCTTTTCCAAAACAAATTTATATCCAGTATTGACCTGGTAAAATAGCTAATTTTTAGGAATATTGGAAATAGCTGGCCTTGCTTCAAACGATTCATACATGGTATCATTGTATCAGCCATTCGGTGGTTGCAGAATCCCTGCATATGCAGGTTTCACATCTTACATAAATTCTAAAACTCTGTTTGTTACTTGAACCTTTTCTCTCTGTGTCTTTCAGTACTGTGTCAATACACAAAGATTGTGGGGTTTTGTCTTCTCTTAGTTGTTATTACTTAATGAAAAATAAATTGGCTTGAGACCAAGGAAAGATAAATTAAAAGATAAAATTCATCATATATGTGCTAATAAGACTGATTTATTATGACAGTTATCATGCCACTATAAAACGATGGTTGCATTTGACCTGCATGTGCAGCAGTCCTTTCTAATACCATCTTTTTTTTGGACATTTATTTTTGTTGCTCACTGCTTCATGAAAGTTGTTTAGCATAATAGTAATGCTGCTCAATTAGGGATATTGCATAAATGTTGTTGGGCACATCTGTTTGCTTTTACATTGTCTGTCTCAAAGGTTGAACGGATGCATTTCCTATAAAAGTAATTGTTGAATACTAAAATGGCATGAGGAGCTTGTAGTTGAATATGTTTCTAGAAAAATAAGTGATTAGACAGCTTTGTAGTATTACTAATGTAGAAAATTGTCTCAGAAGGGGATATCTCATGTGAGCTCTATCTCAGAATCTAACTTATTATGTCAGCATTTATTATATGTCAACATTTGCAGTGAAACTGAGAATAACAATGTTATATCTAATATGCATTTATAGTTGCTATTTCTTGTTTATCCTACCTGTCTCAGAGAGCTTCTATCTCCTTTTCTTTTTTCTTTTCATAAACAAAAAATGTGTTTTTTTACACAATGTGTGTTTTGACGTGTAAGGGATTTTTTGATGTAGCTTTTTAGAGTATAAATTTTATGTCTTGCACATTACCAAAATAAAAATACTGCACCTCAATATTTAACAGCTTTGTCATAACTTTCCTTTTGAAAAAAATCAGCAAGGTCTTGTAAAGGAATTAGCTGCATGCAGCTACTTGTTTAGTAGTTTTTGAAGTAAGCAAACACATCAAGTTAAAGTACCATTTGTAGTGAGCTCAGTTTGTGAGAAAAAATTGCTCTTGCAGCTATAAGTTGGAGATGGGAGCTAAGTAATGTGTTTTTTAAATTCAATAGTCTAAAATGCATACTTCATGGAAATAGTGATGGGCATTCTTTTGTTGTCAGCATCAGCAAGAAGATTTAGATGCTGAGCTAGCACCTCCAAATCAATCATGCTGTGGGTTTAGTATTTAATAAATTCTATCAGGTTGCGGTTTTTGCAGCACAAATTTACTGGATTTTATTGTTTTTATATAATCCTTCTGTTTCACTTGGATTCTGCATGTTGTACAAAAAAGTAGCACAAACTGCCCTTTCCCTAAGTATACAGTAGATGCTGCCAGGGTGGTTTTTTTTTTTTGTGAGTTTTAAAAGCATCAGTATCATAATTTCAATTAATATTTAAGAATAGCATAACAAAAATAGGATTTAAATCCTATATTTTAATACATTTTTAATTTCTATTTTAGATTATGAATTAAATTATTTCAATTATTTAATTATTGATAAAATATTTGCATGGTAGGTATAAACTGCTTCAATTAAAGCATATGTGCATAATATAAACCCAAGTTAGAGATGAGTACATTCAGTTGTATGGGAAGACTGTTGAAGTTGGGCTGACCTCAGTGTTCCCGTCCAAAGCTGCAGCACAGAAGAACATAAGAACATGTGCACCTACAGCACAGCAGTATGTCACTCTAATAGTAAAAAAGTGTTTTCTTCTGTTTTGCTGGAATTTCCTATTATTTTGTAGCCTTTCCCTCTTGTTCTGTCAGTGGGCACTAAGAGTGTGATTCCCTCCCATCGGATATTTATGCATGTTAATAAGATCCCCCAGAGACTTCTCCAGGCTGAATCCCAGCTCTTTCAGCCTCTCCTAACATGAAAGATTCTTCAGTCCCTTAATCACCTTTGTGGTCCTGTGACCATCTTCTGGTTTGGTTTCTTTCCTGTGCAATAGATTTAATGGACATGGAGTATGATAGAAACCGAAGCATGATATGAGGGGGATGACTCTGAGATTTATTACAGAAGTTCATTTATATTATCTGTACTAAAATATTTGATATTGTTGAGATGATTACTTGAGGTCTTGACAGTCCATCTGGGTGTTCAGTTCCAGCAACTACAGAGGATTGAATTTGTAAGATCTATAGAGGATTGAATTTCTAAGTTGTGTCTATACCTGGAACACAGAAGTGTTCATGATAATAAAAACTCAACATGGAGGCAATTTATACAATTTTATGTACTTCTGTTTCTCAGCCATGATGGGTGTTTAATTATTGATAAAATATTTGCATGGTAGGTATAAACTGCTTCAATTAAAGCATATGTGCATAATATAAACCCAAGTTAGAGATGAGTACATTCAGTTGTATGGGAAGACTGTTGAAGTTGGGCTGACCTCAGTGTTCCCGTCCAAAGCTGCAGCACAGAAGAACATAAGAACATGTGCACCTACAGCACAGCAGTATGTCACTCTAACAGTAAAAAAGTGTTTTCTTCTGTTTTGCTGGAATTTCCTATTATTTTGTAGCCTTTCCCTCTTGTTCTGTCAGTGGGCACTAAGAGTGTGATTCCCTCCCATCGGATATTTATGCATGTTAATAAGATCCCCCAGAGACTTCTCCAGGCTGAATCCCAGCTCTTTCAGCCTCTCCTAACATGAAGGATTCTTCAGTCCCTTAATCACCTTTGTGGTCCTGTGACCATCTTCTGGTTTGGTTTCTTTCCTGTGCAATAGATTTAATGGACATGGAGTATGATAGAAACCGAAGCATGATATGAGGGGAATGACTCTGAGATTTATTACAGAAGTTCATTTATATTATCTGTACTAAAATATTTGATATTGTTGAGATGATAACTTGAGGTCTTGACAGTCCATCTGGGTGTTCAGTTCCAGCAACTACAGAGGATTGAATTTGTAAGATCTATAGAGGATTGAATTTCTAAGTTGTGTCTATACCTGGAACGCAGAAGTGTTCATGATAATAAAAACTCAACATGGAGGCAATTTATACAATTTTATGTACTTCTGTTTCTCAGCCATGATGGGTGTGACTGAATGGTTTCAATATAGTGCACCTAAAGATTCTGGTTTGACTTGCAAGATGGATTTTTGTAGTTGGTAAGATTTTAAAAAAATGTGCATATCAAAACGTCTGTGAATTTTTAAAGCTGATTTGAAGGATGTGCACATGTTTGTGTAGGAATTTGCCAAATGAGAAAAAGCCTCCACCAGAGCTGTACAATGTATTTTGAATTAAAATATATCTGTGTCAGTATTCTGTGCCTGAGTTTTACATGCACATTGTGACAATTCCAAATCCCGTATTTTCTTGTATCCTGAAGTGAAATGTGAGCATCAGTAATGAGTTTTTCTGTGTTTTGGGTACTGCAACTCATTTCAGAAGTTATAAGGCTAATGGCAATTCTTGCCTAAAATTTCTTGTCTGAAATCCAGCAGAAGCTGGCATTTATTTTGTTTTAAGCTTGTCCTTATAATTAAAAACTGTTAGCACTGTGTGAGTTATGAAATAAAGAATAAAAAATGTACTTCTTTTCCATGAGGGAAAAGGAGCCATGATATATTATCCATTTCTGTTGTATCCTAGAGGTGTGATTGTCTCATTGAAAATACATTGCCTGGATTTACATTACTATTGTTATTTAAAGTCGGTAGTATTTTTACATGGAGATTTTTACTTAAAAAAACCCCAAAACAAAACAGCAAGCTCTGTATATTTAATTTTAACCAGTTGGTTTACAAAGATTCTTTTCTGAATTTTGAAAACCAGAGTACTTAAATTAGTAATTAAATTAGGAGGAAATAGAGAATGAGAACTGAATTTAATAAGACTTAGAATGTTATTGTATATGAAACTTGCTGTAAAATTAAAGCAGGCTTTCAAGCTATTCTCTGTATTGAGGACTGGCAGGGAAGATTTGAGAGAGGATTAGTGTCACTGTAACCTCTTGCAAGTGTTGGAGCGTGATGCTGCTATGAGTGCTGGAATATGGTGTACAGCAGCAGAACCTGAATCTGAAGTACCCTGTAGATAAGCATGTCTCTTCTCTAACAGTCTTGTGCTCAGCAAAATGTATAAAGGCATTGGTGAAGTTGTTTTCTGTGTTGGTGGTCTGCTTTTTTTTTTTTTTTGAGGATAGAGCTCACTCTATTAAAGCTGACTCTGGATTTCTTTAAAAAAAAGAAGTCTATTTCAAATAAAATAATAATTTTTTAAAAGCCCCTAATGGGCTTGTAAGTGTTGTTGTCTTTCAATTGGTTGCTATCTTTCTGTTAGGGATGCAGTATCCCTTTTAAAAAGCATAAATATTGTTTCTTCTTATGTTTACTTTCTCTTACCCCAGCAAATCTGTGTAGCCATGCTTCATCCTCTTTTTGTAGGTCAGTATCCCAGGTAGAATAATTCATGTTAAGAACTGAACATTATTGAAAGCAAAATCAGGATAGTGAATGTGTTGCTGTCAACCTAACATCGTCTGAGAGATCTGACTGTTCTTAACTGAATGTTTGAAAGAATAGTGGTGCTCAAAAATCCACCCTGAAGGACATAGGGACTAAATGGGAGAAAGAAAATCAGTCACAAGATGCTGAAATTTGGTAAAAAGAGGCAGAAGCTGGAACTGTTCTTATTGGCTGAGAATCTCATTGGGATACTTTAGCTAACTTCATACCCAGCCACAGAAAGTGTGATGTTGGAGGTGAACACCAAGGCACAAAAACGGGATCTTAGAACTTTTCTTGACAGTGTCTCAGGTATGTTAATTAAGATGGGGCAGACAGGCCCAGAAAAGCAGGAGTGATAGTTATCCTCCCACTGTCTAGCATCAAGTAGTCTGAGCCTGGGATTTTCAGTCAGAAATGTCTGCTTACCAGCATGCAGTTCTACTCAAACTCTTAAACCTTTTATTAAACACATGGGAGGGCGGGGGAAAAGGAGAAGCTTTAGAAATGTGAAGTATTAAGTATAGCCCTCATTTAAATGCTTCTTTCCTTTTTCTTCAGCTTTAGGAAGTTCTTACAAAGAAAATAATGTTAAGCATTTCTTTAGATCATCATGATAGATAACTGCCTTTTTTTGAAGAAAAAACTGCTGCCACTGCTGTAACTTAAGCCTCATTCCTTGAGAACAAATGCATGGGGATGGAGATGGGTGGGACCTCAAAAAAATAATAAGAAAAGAAAAATATAAATTGCGTCTCTTCTGGTGACTTGTACCAGCTGAGAATGATTGGCATAAAATATGCTTTTAAAGGTGATTCCAAGATTTGGCATATTTTTACTAGCACTAGACTATGAAAGAAACTACTGTAGCTACAGTTCTAACTGTTCAGTTACAGTATTGTCAGAAAAGAAGCCATTCAGTGGGAGTTGTTAAGCAGAGAAAAACAAATAGAAAATTGCAATGAAAATACGGAAAGATGAGTACAGAAATATTGAGGTAATGGAAGAATGTAAATTTTCTATTGCTTTGAAATAAAATGTAACTATAGATTGCAATTTATTAATTAGTAAACTTAATTAATATTAAAATATTTCAGTTTCTTTTGTATTATCCAGAAATAGGCCAAAGGAAAAAACCTGCAGTGAGGCACAAAGATAATGACATCTAAATTTTTTTCCACTGAATATGTAATACTGACCTGCTTGTACTGTTGCATTTGTTTGATAACAAATACTCACATTAGCTTCAGTAACAGAAGGAATGGCTTATATGAGTGGGTTTTTTTTGAGTTACTCCTTACATGAAGGTCCACAGATTGGTAGGAATCCATTTTTCATCATCAATTTGCAAGTCTGAGATTAATTAAAAAACACATTCACTGCTGTTAAATAAAATTGGTCAAAATGAGATTTTTCAAATAATGGGAAAGGGATTAACTGCTGATGTCCTTTTTCAAGGTATTATCCAGGGAAGAGTCAAATTACTATGAACTTGATCAATGAGAGTAATTTTGCCTAATCTTTTAATAGAAGAAAATTAGCTGCTGGGCTTGTCAGATCTGGCTTTTTCATTGATGAGGAATCTAGAAGACAAGATTCTGAGTCTCCTTTCTTCTCCTTTTCCAACCATGCTTATCTTAGCACTAGAGAAGCTTCATTTGTGTCATGAGAATGCAGGTGAGGTAGAGCAGTCATGTTGTGGTTTTAGTGAGGGAGACCAAACTATGAATGTATTCCTCATTTTTGCACACCATGAATGTATACAGGCCAAAATTTAAATGTGGGTCCATGGGAAAGTAAATTCAACCAGATGTTTACAGTATTTAACAATTCTCCAGTATAAGTCCAGGAAGCTTCAGAGTGCAGTGATAAAACACAATGCAGTTTAAGTGGAAGGAGGTACCTGGCTGATGGGAGAGGAGTTCATGTGTAGATTGCCCTGTGAGGGAGCACGCAGCACACTAAAGTGTATTGTACAGGTGCTGATTTAATTTATCAGTAATTCCATGAACTGGGCATACAAGTCATGTCTGAGCTGCCAAAGGAAATGGTTTTTTTTGTCCTTCCACAAAGTCTCATATGGCTACATCTGTTACTTCTACTGTATCGTATTTTTTTTAAATACAACTTTTAGGAAATGTGTTTAGGTTGAAGTATTAAAATCCATTAAAATTCCTTCAGGTATAGAAGTAAATATGGGTGAATAAATCTAACTTTTTCTTTCTTATTTTGTAGCTTGCACATGCAGTGGACATGCAAATATTTGCCACATGCAAACAGGAAAATGTTTCTGCACAACTAAGGGAATCAAAGGAGACCAGTGTCAACTGTGAGTACAACTAAAAGTTAGCCCAAAGTTAGTACAATTCACGCTAAAGTGTATAATTGCTTTTTAAGGTGCACAGTGTTTTAAACATTTTGCCGTATCATTAAATATAGACCTGTCATGGAAAGTACAATTAGTGTACCTTGTTTTCTACTGGAATAGCTTGTTGTGTTTGTTTAGAGGAAGAGCTTGCAGCTTAGAGCATAACAAATGGGAGGACTAAGAACAAAGGACTACTGAAGCGGAGAACTTTGCAAGTACGAAAAATAGCACATTAAAGTGAACTATGAATAGCCTTAAATGTGAAGATGTTCCTCTCAGTTCATTCAATTCTGCACATGGCATTATTCAAAAGGAAGCTTATTCCTTTCACAACTTTAGTTATTTTAAACAGTATCTGACCCCAAAATTGTCCTAGAAATGTTAGTTGGAACTAGGCAAAAGGCATAAATGCATCCTATTCTTGAGCAGGGACAGATGCCAGAAAGTTAAGTTCTCCCTGCCATGAGTCATATTCTTTCACTGGATTTGTGGATTCATCTTTGATACACTTAATGAACTGGTTTGAGTCCTACCTTTGAGACTTTGCTTGATAAATAGTCAAGAAACAGAAGTGTCTGATGCAGAGGCTATGTGTATATTTGTGAGAAAGAGCTGTGCTGGCAGCTGTACTGTCCCAGTGCTACCTCTGGGGCTTTTTATCTAGCTAACTGAAGACTCAGGATAAGATGGGACACCAAGATTAGGACTAAATTATTATTTTTTTTATTTTTATTTTTTTTATCATGACATAAGCTGAAGAATGCTAATATATTTAACTCTAAATTAATTCTTCACTGAGAAGTTATTTTTTTCTCTCTTTTTTTGTCCAAATGCTTTATCAGTTCTAGATGCTAATGAGGGGGTTGATTGCCAGTGTGCTGTGGACATGCTGAGGCTGTTCTACCTACTTACAAAGAATGAGGAAAAAAATATCTACTTCTCTGCACTTGAACTACAGGAAACTTTTTTCTTTTCTTGTAACTCCAATCCTCTACCAAGTATAATTCAGCCTAAGGCACTCTTTATAGACCTTTTTTCCAGTCTGCATTTCACATACATATTTTGCTATTCCTTTCCCTTTGTCTTTTGTCTGTTTTTCATCATTGTTTTCTCTGCCTGATTTGGGACTTTTGTTTCATATGGTTGGTTGAGCTGCTCAACTGCATCAGTCTGTTATCCTGAGTTTATGTCTGCCATTAAAGGTTCTTTTATCCCGTGTACTTACTGAACTAGAAGAGCAAGGGTTGTTCTGGTGGTGGATGTTCCTGTCCTTGCTAAGAGCTACAGCAATTATTCAAAATAAAAGAGATTTGAATGTTGATGTTTCCAGAGTAAATTTAAAATTGAGATCTTAAACTGAAAATCCCTGGTTTTGTCATGTGTAATAAGTCCCCCTTCCTAGATTCTTACATAGTCCAAGGACTTATCCAGGGCTGTGGTGCTAAAGCACTTGATATTCCAAAGGGTTTCTTTTGGATGAAACAAAGTCTGCAGACTGCACGTTTTCACATTCTTTTTGGCTGTGATGACATTTCAGACTCCAAGATTCACATCCATTGGATTCATAGGCACAAATATTAGCATAAAATTGCATTTTTACTCCTAAGTCCTTTCCTAACTGTATTCTTTAAAAAAAAAAAAAAAAAAGGCTATTAAGGGCAGGCAGCAGTGTGGAGTGGAGAGCAGAGGAGCTGAATGCCTTCTTTGCCTCTGTCTTTACTCCTGCAGGCTTTCTCCAGGAGCCTCAGATCCCTATAGCCTCAGAAGAAGTCAGGATTTATCATTTTACTCTGATGCTTGGTTGAGAGAGTGATCCATTCATGTATGGAATTTTCAATCAAATTCCTTTTTTTTTTTTTTTATATTTCCCTTAGATGATCAGGAGGCAGACACCACAAAAAACAGGTTTCTCCTGAATCACTGAATCCTATTCTCAACTGCCATCTAATCTGTAAACTTCATATGAAGAATACAAACTTGATCAGATTCATATTATGTTTAAAAAAATAGAAAACTGTTTTCTTTAAAAATTATCCTTTCACTTAAAATTTGTTTTGAAAGTATCATATTACATGAATTATATTGTCAAAAGACATACACAGTAGTTATCTAAAACAATCAAGTGCTTTACTTGTATTTATTACTTTATTATATTCTGCTTAAATGATCTGGAACTTGACTCAAGGTGTGAGAACTGTTCTCCATAGTTCTGGATAAAAATTGTTTTGCCATACACTAGATGAGCTGTTGTGCAAGCTCAGCAGCAAACCTTCTAACCCTGTGATTTCTAAAATAAGGATTTCTGTGAAAATTCCAAACTATAGCTGTTTGGTGTGAAAGTTAGATTGATATTCCTGTCAAAACTCCTATTGATTATAGTCTTAGCTGCAAGGTTGTATGTTTTCTCCGTCCCTCCCTTTTCCCCCTTTTCCCCCTCTCCCCCCTCTGCCCTTTTCCCCCTTTTCCCCCTCTCCCCGTCTCTCCCAGTCCCTCCCGTCTCTCCCCGTCTCTCCCCGTCTCTCCCAGTCCCTCCCCGTCTCTCCCAGTCTCTCTCCCTTTAAGAACAGCTACTTATTTCTGTTTTTATCGAGAATCTCCTTTATGGTTTTCTTAATTTTTAAAATTTATTTATAATTTTTTTTAGTATGCCCATCTTTTAGTTATATTAATTTCTGAACTGTGCTGTTGGATAACACAAAGCACAATGGCATTTTAAATCAAAATTAGTGTTCTAAAGCATCTTTGAGTATGCCTTTACATTCTATTTTACAATGCTTCTTTAATGACCTGTGATAATTTTTTTTCCAAGAAGAAATATTATTTCCTTTAAGTAGGTACTTTCAGTTGGTAAAAACCTGCAATATTCTCCTAATGAGGAGGAGCTGATTAGAATGGCTTGAATATTCAAAGAAATTAGTCTATAAAAGAATAAAACCAGATACAAATAAAAATTACTTTGATTCCTCCCCTTAATTTTAATCATGAAATGTGCCATTGATAACAGGAAAACGATATTGACTTAAAACATATTTTGAGGTGAAAACTATTACTTTAAGGTAATTTTATTTAATTTTCTGTAGTATGTGATTTGCTAGCTGCTCATTGTATTCCCTCATAGATTTTTGTTTACAGAAGTTTTAAAATTCCCATAGATTATAGTGTATCCATATGTGGAATTATGTGCATAGATAAATTTTCAGCGTTTCGAAGTCCAAATGCTGATATTAAATGAAAGATGTTTTACTGATTGCAAGAAAAAAAAAGTCTGAAAATTACAGAAGAAACTGAGTAGTTAAATCATTCTTTGAGAAGTTTCAGTGGGTCTGGGTTCTTTCAAGAGACAGCCTCACCTGGAGAAGTGTGTATAGGCTTTTTCATCTCTTGCAAATCTTTGTAAATCTGGACAAATTCTGAGCTTCTTGAAAGGTTACAGGGTTATAAATGCTTGTTGGAAATAAGGTTTCATAGTGGATTTTTCAAATTGTCAGTTTTTACTGGATGTACATTTATTGCACTGTACTTGCCTGTTACAGCCGTTGCTGTTTAGGGGGAAAGAAATCAGTTTCTCTTGTTAAGTACTTTCTCCTGTGGCAGATCTTAGGCTGTTGGGCCTCTCCTGTTGGTATTGAAACTGTATTTGGAATGAAGGGCAGGCTATATATCATGTTAGTGTATCCAAGTTCCAAGGCATAAATTGGAATATTTTACCTAACTGGGAAACGTTAAAATGTTGAGAACATCTATTGAAGTGTGCAAAAAAAAAAAAGAACTACCAGAAGGACATGTCAGAACTGGGTAAAAATAGCTTCAAGTCTTCTGCAATGAAGAACGGCTATGTAGAAATAAAATATTAGGAAAAAATTATTTCTTTTAAATATATTTAATAGTAATTTTTATGTAGTTGAAAGAAGGGGAAATATAAAAGTATACAATGTATAGATCTAGGACTTCCTGGAATGAGTGCTCATTTTAATTCTAATCAATATTTAGACTATTCATTTCCTAGTCATACTGTTATTTCTTCTGAAGAGGTAGAGGAAATACTGTTTTATTTATAAAAATAGACTCTGTTTATTTGGTAAAATCTTTACTATGTGCAAGCTTTCTAAAGATATTTAATAATGTAAGGATCTGTGCATAAATAATAATGACTTATTGAGAGTGTGATTTACATAAGAATAAGTTTTTAAAATACCCAGCTGTCCTCTTACGTCTGTTTCCCCTCCACAGAACTGTATAATGGAAGGGCAGGTAAAAATATATTGGGTTATGAGTCAAATTAACCATTCCATTGGTATCACTGCAGCTTTATTTGCTGATAGCAGAGTAAATCTTTTCCCCATTGTTTCCTCTCAGAGCTCTACTTTCTGCTCTCTGGTAGGGGAAAAATTGACAGCAATCATATAACAAATTCACTTTATTAGAACTTTCTTTATCAAAGATACACACACACCAAAAAAACCCCAAACCAATAAAATAAACAAAAATAAATCAGGGAGATTTTAGTTGCTGGAAGTTTTTTTGTTAAACTTCTGTTGAAGAACAACTCTTTCCTGATAGAGGGTAGAATCCATTTATTGCTTGTTACTATGGTGATCTGTACTTTTCTAAAGTGAAGGTAAAAAGTATAATTTTTAATGTTTTACAATACTAGAGGTAGCTGTATTTAAATTTTTTTTTTTCAATATTCTTTTATTCCTTTGTATGTCATTTGTTTATATTCCACTGTTAGTTTTGCATACTTGGCTACATTTGATATGAGAATATTTTCTCCTTCCTACCGAATGCAGTTCTTGGGTTTTGCCTTTAAGAGAAAACTTTGATGTGCCTGTGGATGGGACTTGATTTGCTATGGTGTTTCAAGGAAAATTCCAGCAAAATCTGGCATGTCAATCTAGCTGGATTTAGTGACTGTCTCTGTTCTTATATAAGTGCCTGAAAATTTTAGCTTTCTTCGGTAAGGATAAGTTCAAGCCCTAAACTAGTTCTTTAAGAGCTGGGGTGTTAGGTTGCTATGGAGAACAATAAAATAAAACTCCTACTTCAACATTAAATATATGTTTTAGATGTACTAATTTTCTGCTCTATGTGTAGTAATTATTGCCAGATCTATCAAGGACCTGAGCTACTTTTGTGTTGTTTTTTTTTTTTTACCTTTAATTCCTTTTTCTCGCATAAATCATTTTTGCTTAAATTGAACCTTTCATCTAAACAATATCAAAGCTTTAGAACATGTCCCAAAAGCACTTTAACAGCTCATAGACTCAGAAGGCACTTGAAACATTTGAGATAGTTTTTAATCTAAAATTTGAAGAAAAATAACATTTGTCATTTGCAACTGGTGCATTATTTTACTAAGTGGATTTTGGCAGTATTGTATGTCACTATCAGCCTATTTGTTGATTTCTATTTTCATACTGAGGTAGGCTTACTCTCTCTTCTTTGGTATATTCAGTAAAGTTTATATAAGTAAAGTTCATGAGGCTCACTGGGATCTTTCAGAGTTGCAGCATTGTTCCTTGCACACATTACATTTCACTCAGGAAAATGACTGATTTTTTTAAAAAAACAGAGAATGGATGGAATTTGCATGTCCTGGATTGTTCCTACAAGGCAGTGTTCTCAGTAGAGAAAGGAGAAGGAGCTGGTGGGTAAAGGAGGAACTGCAAGAACTTCACCAAGAACTTTGTGTGTTGGTACTTCATTGAGGATCAGCTGTGAATGTGCTAAATCTGGAGAACATTGCAATATTGATATTGCAGTCTCAGCATGTTACAGCATGTCTCTTTGTGGTTTTGGGCTCTGATCTATTAAGTTTTCATGCTTTTCTTGTTCCATTGTGTCCCTCTTAAGGGGACAGTGAAGTTGGAATCTTCTCCCTTGGTAGTTGTCTCTCTTTGAAGTCTGTGAAATCCTTCTTTACAGACTTTATACCATAAAATGAACTCCTGAAGATTTATTTTTATGAGTTAAAACGATAGCTTATTTCTTTCTTTATATGAAAGAAGATGGCAATACTTATTCCTCCATCTTTTCCTAACCCCCAACTGCACTTCTGTTTTTAAGAGTTAGAATATTTGCTGCTGGCAGGGCAGAAAAAAATCACACAAATTTCCAGTGGAGCATGAAGTTGTTTGGGCCTTCCCACTGCTTTGGTTAAAGATAAGGGCTCTCCTTTTAGAAAGGAAAGTAATTGATGGCTTTTCTTATCCTGCTGTCATCAGAAAACAAAACAAAACATAAAAACCACAGCTGAGTCGTGGCTGACAAAACCAGATATTTGAGGGAGCTCTTTTAAAAAATGGTAATGTATACTGATACATTGTAACTGATTAAATTCAATGAATACTCTGTTTTAGTAATGACCCTCTGCATCGATGTGATTATGGCTGGCTACTGCTACTGGAGTCAGCTTTGGACAATTAACTGTGGAGCAGAAGGGAGGGAAATTATATTTGCTTAGTGGAAGGGGATTACTTCAGGTGATTTTTTTTTTCCAAAGATTCTGGAGTGAATACTCCTGCAAAACTTTTTGGAGGATAAAACATTTTCAAGGTAAGCATCTATCAGAAAACAACTATGCTAGTAAAGTTTTTCATGGGCCCTCTATCTAGTATAAAGAAATTGAAATTTATGAATATTTTTGCCTTCATGAAACACAAACACTGATCAGCTTAAATATATGAATGCATTTGAGAAATCAGTGCTGTCAGAGTGATTTTTATCTCTTGGTCTTTCTAAGGAGATCTTACCTGATATATGAGATACAGATCAACCGTAAAAAATGCTGTAGCAAAATTTTATGCATTATTATTGGTCCTTTGTGCTGTAGCTGAGGAGGAGAGCCAGAGAATTCTGTGGCACGTCCCTGTCCTTGCTGTTGCTCAGAATCCATATCAGCATCTTAGACAAGACAGTTTGTCAGTTGTAGGGAGAGGGAAGAAAAAAGAAAAGGTAAAAGAAGGGCTTACAACAGGATTGTTGTCACCTTAAACAAAGCTGTATTTAAAAACACACACACATATATATATTTAATATATATAGAGAGAGTTTTGGCTATGTAAAGTGATCAATTTTCAGGTGTTCTATAAACAAGTGGGTTCCTTTTATTAGTTTTCAGTTTAGAGTAAGACGAATCAGTAAGATTTTTTTTTTTATGATTGTGATTGAAAAAAAATACTTAGAACAATAATGGATTATGACAAAAACAGCAACAACAAGAAGCCAATCAGGATACAATTCAGAATGTCTGTCAGATCCTAGGGCCTGTAGCACCCCAATACTCATGTTGCAAGCAGTTGTAAGCACATGCTTACTGGCCTGACTGGGAGTGAAAGCTTTGTCAGTATTTCCAAGAAATTCACTTCTCCTTTGTGAGATGAGATGATATACTGGGTGGGCAGCTCCCTCCTAACATGTGCTGCTGTTCTTGGCCTTGTTTTCTTGCTGCCCCTGACAAGCACTTTGGATTAAGCAGCTGTTTCTTGCCCCAGTGCAACACAACTGCTTGTTGCTTACAAATGGGCACCAACATGAGACATTAAGCAGCAGATGCTGTAGTCAATTTTGACTGTTACATCTGGTGATGCATTATTTGCTTCTAATCTTTGTACAGCTTCCCTCCTCTCCTGTGGTTTCCACCAAGGATGAAATAGATAGTTAACATTTGCTGGTAGAAGCACTTAAAAATATTCTAGTAAAAACCTTTATTAAATTTTTTCCCCTGAATCATTCATGTTAGCACTATACTTGGGAGCTGGTGAGGGTTTTTTTTTACAGTATTTTATTAGAGAGAAAGGAGAATTGATCCATTTTCATGAAATTATTATCAACAGAAATGAGGTTTGGATAACAGTAGTTATATTATAAAAAGCCTTATGATTAAAATATGCAGAACTCGTATTTCACTATTATTAGGCTTTAAATATTCTGTAATAGAAACTGCAATTTTAAGCAAAACAAATAAGAATTGTTGTGGGCCACAGGTATATTGAGTTTTGATACAGTTGATGTGGTTTCTTACCATTTGAAACTGATCCGTAAAAATGACGTGATTTCAAAGGAACCCAAACTGTTTCTGCGTATTGTTAATTTTGCACATTCATGTAAATTCTGACTTTTTTTTGAGATTTGAGACAGGGAAGATTCTACAGTGAGCTTATAAAAGATGTCCCCAAACACCTTTTGTATTCTGTTTTTTTATGTATTGTTTATTTTTGTTGTTGTGGTTTTTTTTAATAAGACTTTCTTCCTGAAATTACAACATTCACTGGGGCACTAAGCCTCAATTCTGAGTAAATGCATTTATGCTTTTTAAATGACTGAAACCTGATTTTTTTCTTCTTTAATTTGAAGAAAAAACATTTTAAGTAGAAAAGAGTAAAAAAAGTTTAGGTATTAACAGACATAGTAAGTGTAGAATAGGTAAAATAATTGCTGTCTGAGAGAGTCTGAACTTTATAAAATGGATTTAGCTTTAACTATAAGATATCTTTGTAATTAAATCTGGTAGGAAAAATACATAGGAAATACTTCAGTAAAGTGGTCTCTTGAAATATCAGGCCATTTTAAAGAGAAGAACTATTTCCTTTACTATTTCAGTATGTGGAAAATTCAGAGTTTGCACATAATAGGAGGCGAGTTGGAATTTAACCGTCACAACGTTTATTTCTTTAATAAGTAAAACTGACATAACACACACTTCTTATGTGCCAGGTTTTCCTTTTTAAGCTGGACAGAAAGTGTGCTCAAGGAGTATTTCTTTTACAATGAAAATAATGTTTTAAAATAGATTCTGTTTCTCAGACTATCAGCTTGAATGATTTGAAGGTGATACTGATTTTAGTAATTTACAATTAACTGGAAATATTAGCTGTTATGGAGTTGGTCTCTGCTGAAAACTATTTTGTAATACTAGAACAAGTATTTGGTAGCTTTAAAGTGATTGTGTTGCTGATGCTCCTTAATCCAGTAAATTGATCATGTAATTTTTATGAGGACTAAAGAAAGGCTCAAGGGACCTTTGTGTGCCTCTTGTCAGGGCTTGTTCTTTCCAAAGCTCTACATTGCAGTGGATTTGCTTCTATACTTCAGTCATGGTTTGCATCAAATAATTTGTATTGAATGTAGAAATATGGAAAGCAGGAGGAATATATTGATGATCAGCTGTAGGCCCGAGCAGGTATTTTTGTCTTATAAAATGA